>NC_135505.1:33305072-33429766 GCF_052857255.1 Amblyomma americanum
GTTGTCAAACTCCCCACCGCGGCGGCCGTGGATGTGTGGCCCATTTTCGTTTCCGCTCGCCAGATGGCGTGGCGGCCACGGTTAGCCCGGTGCCCTGCGCTACGCAGCGCCGAAGCGCTGCCGGTTTGTGTATTATAGATGGCATTCTTTGCCTTGAAATTGTCATGCACTGCTCCTCAGATTTTTACAGTAATTAGGGACCTCTTCGAACATTGGGGCGAGGCTATAACTGACGGAATGAACAGGAGAAAGCACCAGCAGCGATGCTGCCCCAAAAACTCATTCACTGCCGTTGTTTGCATGCATATACTACTCAAAATGAAAAATAAGCAAAGCAAAAAAACTTGCCCTTTTCTCAGTAGCATGAAAAGCATTTATTGCCAGGCACAAAGGACGCACCCACAATGGAACTTTTAAGCATTGCTTCACAATAGACGAGCTTTTTTGCTGGCGATGGCGACTTTCTCGCGGGTTTGATGGCGCCGGTTGACATCCCTGCATAGAAATGCATCCGCGTGACAATGAAAAAATATAGCACTTGGCACGTGAACGTGGGCTTGTGCTGATCACAACCCAGCCGCGTTAGGTAGCACTCATCCAGCTCGTCCAGGACCTTCCAAAACAGGTCCCCGCAGAGACATTCCTCATCAAGAGAAAGTGACACTGATTCATTTACAACCCTCAAGAAGTGTAGCATCTTGATGCTGGGGTGCCTCAGGCTGCCTTCCTTAAAGCTCCGATACCTGGTCAAGTACGCGTCAGAACCGACGACAGGAGCTGCTGAGCTAATGTCATGCAGGCACAACTGGCACTCTGTGCGCTTGCTTACTTTGTGTACAACATACCCAGATAAGTAATAAACAACACTGTCATCTGGTGAACCTCTGAAGTAGCTGTGCTCAGCGCTCATTTGGTCAGGGGTAAAACATGGAAACGTTCTCATTTTCAACAGCCTAGCCTCAATCTCATTGCGCAAGCTAGCTTTGTTTGATCGATGAGCCTCTGCAGCAGTCTTCAATGTTTCTTCTACACTGACAAGTACAGCATTCGGTTCGCCTTGAACACTTCCACGTAGTGCGGTCTTGATGGGCGTGTACAGGCTCAGCAGGCGAAATATCTGCGAGAAGTTCATGACGGTAGGGTGCGACTCATCACCTCCAAATGAACGAGCGAGGCCAAAATGCCGCTGAAAGAGAAATCACAAGCATTTGAGTAAAAGTGCATAATATCTGTAAAGTCCAAACTAAAAGTGAAAAAATTCATGTTACCTCCAACGGGTCCTGGTTAAGCTTGGCGGTGAGTACGTAATATGCGCCCTTGTCGAAGAGATAATTGATAATATCTAGCGTCGACATCAATGTGACACGTAGGGACTCCGTTGTCAGCTGAGAGGCAAAGAGCCTTGTGCCCTTCTCAACTGCATTTCGCTCAGTCACGTTCAAGACTTCCAGGAACTGCTTCATGATCTGAAAAAAATTGTGAATAATCAAACCGTGCGGACACGCAAAGGCGTATGTAATATTATAAGCCTAGGCTCCAGGAAGTGCAGCTGAGCTGCTTGCCTCTATCTATTTGGAATGGCGCCTGATTCCCCTAGATGGAAGCTTGATGTTGAGCGCATCAAATACGTCATTCAGCACTCTTGTGAAGGCCTCAGTGCCTTCTGAATCTTCTAAGCCAGCGGCTTTTGCTTCCTTGTACTCGCGTATTCCAATAGCCGTCCCCACGGCTGAAGAGCTGCAGAAAAAAAGAATTGCATTTTTTCACATATAAGGACAGAAAATAAAAAAAACAGCATGCTTTTACAAAAACAAGATCTACCTGTGTAGCTAGTCTGACGCTCATTTTGCGCAGCTTATCAGGGGCAACATGTGCGTCTGTCAGTTTTGGCACAACTCGCACATGCTTATTTTTCTTGCTTCATACAGGGTCACATAATGCCGGAAATTGATGCGAAGGTCTCCTGCCTGGAAGTAACAAAATCCAACTGTTAAACTGTACTTAACATTTGCTCATGCTTTTTTCTTAACCATTGCGTAGGTGTGCTCCCTCAGGTGATTTCGGATACACTTGACGATATGTGGCACATCGCATACGAAGTAGATGTTTTGCGATGGCTCCCATGGATGCTCAATAGAGTGGTGAGGTGCATCCATTTTGCTTGACACTCCAAACTGGCTCCACATAGATTTGCTTTTACCAGTCCCGTCACTGATCACAGCGCCAGCACTGACGCATTGTTCTTGTGAAGTTCCAGGATAGCACTCATTACGAGTTCTGCAAGAACTTTTCCGGGTGCTGCTCCTTTTGTCGCAAAGCTTGCGATTGGTTGCACCCAGTCTTCAAACAGAGGCACGAACATCAGTACCAATGCGTGGTCGGCAAGTTGTTTTGCGTTTGGTGCTGTAACGTCGCCATAGTCCACGAATCCATCCATCTTGCATGAGGCTTTATTGAAGGAGATACCCTGCTTTAACTTTACCTCATCGAGGAGCAATACTCCTAGCCGTCTTAGATGGCTTTTATCACAGAAATGGCCTTTGATGCTGTTCAGTGCAACTTGGTTGAAACCATATTTGCATGGAATTCCCTTTATTATTTGGCGAAGGCGAGCCTTTGATGGCAGCGGTAGCAGCTGCATGTCAGCAATTAAAGTGTAGGCTTTTGGACTTGAGATGTGCAGTAGCAGACATGTCATCAGCCACTCGGCATCATACCGCCTCCCATTTCTTGACTTTGCTTTCGCTGCCATGAAAGCTGTCTTGACGGCTAACTGCTGTCTGGCTGGAAGAACGCCAAGGGTGCTGTCAATTGTCTCCTCCGGGATTGCGCTAAGCTTCCGCTTCATCAAAACAAGCTGTTCTTTCAGTTTTTCTCGCCTTGAGGTTGCACGAATTGCTTTGCGTCGCACCGACTTCAAGCAGGCCCTCTGTTTTTTCTTGCAGTCCTTTTGCTGCTTTGTCCGTTGCAAAAAAAGCTTGTCCAAGGTCAGGCATTGAGCACATGTAGCATTAAGGCTCAATATAGTGCATGTGTTGCGCCTCCACGTTTCACCTTGTTTTGTTGACACCACTGATGATGTGATTTTGGGGTACTTTTTAGCAGGGCATCCCTGGCACAGCCTCAGCTTTTTCAGATACTGTATCAAACACTTCAAGTCATCAAATGACTTCAACTCAATGCCCTGCTTCCCGGCGTAGACACTACGTGGCACGAGTCGACCATTTGCACACACGGTCAAATCGAGGTTTTCCGACAGCCCCACGGACGTTTCCACACGGCGAATATTGTTTCTTATGCTGAGCTTGTACAATAGAGCCGTTTGTTCGGCAACATCAAGAGACCAACCTTCAAGTTTTTGTCCCCCTTTGGCTAACCGAGCCAGCATGTCAAACAAAGATTCAGTACCATCCAGCGACACGCCGTTTTCTGTTTCGTCGTAGCTATCTCTGAATGCTGCACTCGTACGCTCACCTTGTTCTTTTTGGCGTTTGCTTTTTGCAGGAGAGAGTCTGCGAGAAGGTGCTTTACGTTTCCGTGTCGGTTTAGAAAGATACTTCGGGCAATTCGGGAACACGCGAGGCACGGCGTTGTCTTTCAGCGCCCATTTGTCGCGCGGGTATCGCGACCACTTCACCGGAAATGTTGTGCTCGAATACCTTCAAAATGTCGTCATCCTGGAAGTGAAGATCACAAACGGAACACGAGCTTGAAAGCTTTTTGTCCAGCCTTGGTACTGCGCGCTCCCATAGTTGAAGGCGTTCAGCGTCGCGGGGCGGTCTGAAAAAATGTCTCTTCTCTCCCGCGGATCGCACAGAATCGTAACCGCTTTTACAACCTGGCACGAAACAGCGCGGCATGATTCATGCGGTTGCAAGCACGGTGCACAAACACTACGCATCTGTGGATACGAGCGCAAACGTTGCCAAACGGACACACCGCCGCTCGCAGCCCACACCGGCGGGGGCGGCCGGTTCGAAGCCTTGCCGGGCAAACGCCGTCGCGCGCGCCTCCACGCGGCGCGCCACAGAAATTCGGCAGGCGGGCTCCACAGTTTGAGAACTGCAAAGAATCTCCCCTGCCATTCGTCACAGAGCGATGATCGCCACGACACATTCTTGACCGGACGAGTCTTGGTTTGCCTGGCAAGGTGGCACCCAACCGCACAGCCAACGCGACGAAAGAGCATGCACACTCGAGCTGGCTCCGTTCGTAGTCTGCGCAAGAAAAAGCCCACATCCGATACTATATGAGAGCTCCGACCCGGTTCACTACCCTGGCCTGCAATACCTTGCTTGTAAGTACTACAAATATTTTATCTTGAGATACGTTAGGCAATCAATGTGATTTTGGGAGTAAGTGTTGCTCTGACTACATGCGGCTTTATTTTTTCCGGCAGGAGAAGAGAACGAGACAACGCACGAGGACGACTTCTATGCATCTACTCTCCTTGCCAAATGTCTGGCTTGACGTCGTGCGCAGTCCAGATCTGCCCGAATGGTAAGAATTTTATTTTTCGTCCTTGGTGCAATGAATTCACCAAACATTCACTACTTCGTCGAACAGCGGGTTTGAATTCTTCTGACCTTTCATCCAATTCATTCAGGAATACGTTTGTCATGTACAGCTTATGCAGTATAGCAATTGGAACTGTTTTGTGTTCCACTACAGACCAGTCGGTGAGGCTATGTGTACTACTTCCGTGCTCTTTCTCTGTGGTTAACACACTTGCAGGTGCAATTGAAAATCCCTCATTTAAGGCAAAACCTTTTGCCAAGTTATCTCTCAATGAAAAAAAAAAGCCATTACTCTGGACTGTCAGACGGGTGTTCTGTGTGGTTTCAAGTCAGTTTCGAATGTCTTTGCATAAATTGGAAGCGACTAAGATAAACTGTTGGATTTAAAAAAGTAACAAAGGAGTTCTGAGTTTTTTTTCATCCAGCGTATTTGTTTTTAACCCCATCCAAACAAACAAGCCTTGCTCAAAACTGCTGTTTTTGCGTTCATATGGAGGAGATGCTACAACATGTGCATCTTTACCTGAATAAAAAATGCGCTCTCAATTTAAAGATACGTAGTTATAATAAAACAAAATAAAACATTTACTTGCTTTCAATATTACATTACTTTGTTTTTTTTTTCACATTGAATACCTCACTGGAGTTGCGAAATGGCGCAATTAACTAAAAATCAGCAATTTGGGACAAGGCAAATTATTTTTCACTTTGTGCGAAAAATGCTGTGCTAGTTGTTACAAATTATCCTGTAAAATGTGTTTCGAGTGTTTTCACGCCTACTGTGCCTCACAAAATTCAGTGTTATTTATTCATTTCTGTTTTTGCCCTTTGACGGCCATATTTAGGTTATCGTGACATCATGCGTCTCTTTGCAGGCTCGACGCATTGTGAGGTCATCGTGCAAGAGCTGGACAAGCAATCTGAGTGCAGCGTAAAAGTCCTTTTGCAAGAGGAGCGCTACGATTACTTCAGATTTGACTGATCAGTTCACAGGAGGAAAGCTTCGTTAAGCACTTTATGGATCTCTTAGCCGTGCTACAGCAGATTGCCAACCTGTGTTGTCTAACCTGAATCATCGGCACGCAGCAAAAATGAAAATAAATGTACCGCACCCCAAGTTCTCCCCAGCACGAAACCACAAGTTCTGCCCAGGGCCCCACCACAAGCCCGGGACCCCAATCCAGGTCCTGACCCCTGCCCGAGCCCTGCCTATAGGTACACCACCTAAAGAGCCTCACAACTTCTTTGAATAAAGATCTTTTTTTAATACTTTTGGCTGGCTCTTTTCTAGCTTACCTTCCTGCGGGCTGGTAGGTGAATAGTACCATTTCTGCGAAAATCAACCAGGGTGCAAGGTTTGCATCTCCGTTGTATAGGGCAGCCCTTCCCTAAAGACGAGTGTAGGATTGTGAGGACATCCTAGGGTTCTTACCCTACACATACTTGTCACTCCAGGCAAGAAGCCAGCCATGCAGCCTGGTTACTTTCGGAGACTAAATCGAAAATGCTTGTCAGTAACCAGCAACCGGGTTTGCATGTGCCGGTGTTCGAAAGCTGGATACCATTGCTCAAAAACTGGATGCCTTGGTTCGAAAGCTGGCTACCATTATTCTAATGCTGGGTACCATTGTTTGAAAGTTGGGTGCCAGTCCGAGACCTTTACTGGCCCATGCTGCATAAAGCTGGATGTCATTGTTCGAAAGCCGGATACCAATGTTCCACAGCTGGATACCATTGTCAGAAGGCTGGATGCAAATGTTCGAAACCTGGATGCCGACGTTCGAAAGCTGGATGCCAACCTGCGACCTTTACTGGCCCATGTCGCAGAACGAACGCCAGGCCTACGTTGGCCCCTTGATCGGCCGTACATTGGCCCTAAATTGGCATGAAAGTAGGGCCAATGTGTCAAAATGGTAGCACTCAGCATAAATTCCAGTGTAGGACCGATGTTCGTGCCAATTTTGCCAATGGTAACCCAACGTTCGGCCAAGGCTGTTGTGCTGCCTGGGATGTCTCCTTCAATGATAGTCTGTCGTACAAACTGCTGCTTCCCAGGGAAAGGCGGCGGTGCATGTCCACTCACGTTTTCCGCATGTTTGCCTTGCTCTCGAAAACTGGTGCACGTCGCATCAAGAGGTAGTGGCAGTGGCTGCGAAATTTAAGAAGGGAACTGTTGCGGTCGTCTCATTTCACATTAGACCAGCCAGAGGTGCTTCCTAACTCATTAATCTTGGCTGGTTAACAAACGTTCGTGAGCAGTATACCGGGCGTCCGATTTTAGTCGGAGGTGACTTTAACCCCCCTAACCTGGATTGGGGGTACCCCACTTCGAGCCCTAGTGGCAGGCATGTGCGGAAAGCCTTCACGGATGCCCAATTTGTGCTGCTCAACCCTCCTGGGACAGCAACACGGCCAGTGCGACAAACTCGCAGTGCTTTCTATGTTCAAGACTTGACATGGTGGTCGGGTCCGGCTGCTCCCTCCTGGCACATGGAGCCAGACTGCTGGGGAAGTGATCATCACACTATCATCATTGGCCTTCACACCTCACATTTCTGTCCTTTTAAGTTACAAATGTTCTCTGATCAACTGGAACAGTTTTCGCTCCTGTATGAACAATCTCTCCTCAAACTGCACCAATCCTTAATAGAGTGGAAGTTTGGGCTTGTTGGCGCATCACGTTTGAAAAAGACATAGCGCATGAAGACAGGACAGTGCAGAGACAGCACAGGACGAGAGCTCGTCCTGTGTTGTCTCTGCACTGTCCTGTCTTCATGCGCTATATCTTTTTCAAAAGATTCGCCCATCCATGTTGAGCGGATACAAACAGTGCTCAACAGTGCTACAACTACAACCTGGACTGATGTTGGTCGACCGGCACCAGACCTCGGCCTTCTTAACTTGTGGGCGGCACGCCGTCAAGCCGAGCAGGCTGCTACGCGAGATACTTCTTCGGCTCAGGCACGTACGCGATTGCACTATCTTACAGCTAAGGCACGCAAATATTAACGCGACATCTCTCGACGGGAGTGGCATGCGTGGTGCGAAAAATTTTCTGCAAAATTCTCTAATGCGTCCCTCTGGCGATTATTCCGTACAATGGAACATGGTCGCCGTTCGACTGACGCAGCATCAACCTTATGATTCGCGGCAAACGTGTAACCAGATGATTTCGCCAAAGAAGCAGCGCAAAATGTTTTCCCGAAATACGGTGTTGTGAACTATTCATCCGCTAGCTTAAATATGGGAGGCATCCCAGCACCTGTATATCAAATGCCGTCTGATGTGGACGTAGATTGAATTGCGTGTCCATTCTCTATGCCTGAGTTGCTGGCTGCAATAGATGATGCGAAACGGAAAACAGCGCCCTGCCCGGACAATATTCAGTACGAGGTGTACAAGAACCTGAGTAGCGCTGCACTCTCTCAACTACTAGACACCCTAAACAACTATGGTTGGATGGCGTAGTGCTCCAGAGCTGGAAATCCCCAGTCGTGATTCTTATCCCGAAACTAGGAAAGCCTCCAACGGACCTTGCCAACTTGCGACCTATCTCCTTAACTCCTACGCTGTGCAAGCAGGCGGAGAAAATGCTAGCCACACGATTGTCATGGTGGCTAGAGCAGCACGGTTTTTATCACATCGCACAAATCGTCTATCGCCCATATATTGGTACAGAGGACGGGTTGGCTGTCTTGGCATCAGTGGTTTTGTCATCTACCCGCGGCCGCAATGTGCGGACCGTTTTAGCAATGGACGTTTAAAAGGTATATGAAAACATTTGTCATGCAGCCATTCTGAACTCCATTGACAGGCTTCATCTGCCTCTGAGAGTGCGTAGTTTTTTCGAATCATTTTTGGAAGGCAGAACATTTGCAAAAGGCCTCAGGGGCGAAGCGGTCCGATAATTTGTTCCTCTCTGCGGCGTTCCCCAGGAATCAGTATTTTCGCCGACGTTATTTAATATTGCTTTCATCCCGATAGCTTGGCGCTTACATGCCATCCGTGACATAAAATTTGTTCAGTACGCTGAAGACATCACGGTGTGGAGCACTCACCAAATCTCCGTACTCAGGAGGCTGCCCTTCAATCTGCCTTGGATGTTACCTCTAATTACGCATCATCCATCGGACTTCAGCTATCCGTGCATAAAACCACATACACGTCAGTCGCCAACCGCTTCGCACGGCCTAAACTTGCTGCAAGCCCAATCCGTCATTGTCTATTAGGCACCCCACTACAAGAAAGTCCGAGTGTAAAAATCCTTGGCTTAATGATTCACCAATCAGCATCAGCGACTGCATGGCTTTCTCAGGCAAAAGGCAAGCTATTCATACTTTGGGTTTGATTAGAAGAATTGCAACTAAAACTGGTGGCGCAGGCTGGTTCGTTCCACGGCAATTGGTGAGGGCAGTTCTGCAGCCACGTCTTTTTTATCAAGCCAAGCTTCAACATCTTACATGAGCCCAATGGGATCGCCTTGAAGCCGTGAACCGAGAGGCTATTAGGACCGTTACGTGCCTTCCACGCATCACACCGGTCACAGCTTTACAAGAGAATGCGCAGCTGAATACCATTGATCAGCTTGTGCAGCAGCGCCGTGGAGCGCGCAGCCTTAAGGCCAGTCTATCGCACTCCACGCATGCACTGATGACTTATACAACGTCACATCTATTCTTCAGCCGCCAACGCCAGTTATTCCCCCATGGAAATTTGTACAGCTCAGTGACGACAAGCCAACAGATAATCGCCAGCCACCATCTGCTAATCCGGCATCGTTGCTTCGCCAGAAATTTGAGGAACAATATGCTTGCCTCTCTGAAGTATCCGTTGTTGTCTACGCAGACGCAAGCATACCAGACTGGAAAGCAACAACAGCTATCTACTGCCCGTGCAGACCTGCCCTGAATCAAACCTCTTGCTTTCAGATTACGGAACCCCCTTTGTCCGTTTGTGTGGAGCTCGTTGCAGTTCAAGACGCACTCTGCTCCGTGGCAGACATAACCATGCTCCCTGCGGCCCGCGTTGTCATTTGCACTGACGCCCCTTTAAGTTGTCTGCTTGCTACGGCGTGTTAGCCGCTGTCCAACGATATGTCAGGAGACCCACACGCATCCCGCAGCCAGTACGTATTGAGTGGGTCCCAAGGGATCTGCTGACCTATCAAAGCCACACAGATTAGCGACCCGCCTTGCGAATACAAACTTATCACCGCCTCGGCTCCTTCGTTTGGACAATTTTATCCTCCTTTCATCCAGAAAGGAACTCCTCCGGCGCCGCACACGTGCTCTCATCCCTCCGTGTGCGGTAACGCTCCCCCGCAGTCTTACCCGTGCAGAGGAGGTTGCGCTTAGAAGGATCCGGGACGGGGGCCCTCACACCAGCCGTCACTCGGAAGTGGCCTCAGTACCGAGATTTGTTTCCTCGGCCAGGGTGTCCGAAATGTAAACACGAGGACATTGAAGCCGACATTCATCACTTACTGTGGGACTGCCCAGCTCTCAAGCCTACAAGGATCCGGCACCTGATGGTAGCAGGTATTTCGCCAAGCAACCCTGCTTCATACATTGCCTGGACGCAGGGACCGTACCATCGTTCTCTACTCTACCTCATCAAATCAGCTAACCTTTTTCTATTCATTTAGATCATTCATCACATCTTCACACATCATTTATGCCCTGGGGCAATACATTTCGCTTAAAAAACTATGATAGGCTACAACTGCTGCAAAAACGTGTTCTCCGAATTTTCGTGAATCACACCGGCCCTATTAGATTGTTGTCGACGCAACCACTTTTTCCCAGGGTTGATGTTTTACCAGCAAGTAAAGTCTATTTATGGATATTGGGACACCGGAATATATTAAAAGAAACTCTACAGTTTTGGCCCAATATGAGATCCGTGACCCCAAACGCAGAAATAAGAAAGTAAGAACAAATTATGGAAAACAAGATCTTGAATACCAGGTAATAGACATGTTAAATAACTCTGCTTCTATTTTAGATTTGTGCCTACTCAGAAAAAGGTTCAAACGCGAACTGCAGGCAATTTAGTTTTCCGTTGAGATTGTTAAGTAACAATGATAAATGTAAATTTTGTTTTCAATTGTTGACTTCTTCTTACGTGTTTTTGTAATACTTGAGCGAATCTTTAATGTGATTTAAAAAAAAAAAACTGTCCATACAGCTTATGTACAGCCATGCTGTAAAGGATGTACGCGTGTTCTATCTGTAACGATGCTTCTCTTTTTTGTACCAGCTATCTGCTGTACAGCTGTAGGTTGCTCCTTTTGTTGCGGGGGCAGAGTCCTCGTTAGGCAACCATGCCTTTAGTCTCTGCCACCCGCAGGATGATGTGATTTTCCTGCAAATGAAAACTGACTGACTCACTGCCTTACCCGCTCGTGACTTGTAACTGCCATGAAAAAAAAAAAGGATTAAAACGAAGCGGGACCGCATTCCTTCTCCTCCGTGCACATCTGTTCGATTTCTCTCCCGGGCTACCAACTGCCGACCGGACAGTGTGCCGATCTTCGGCCATCGGGTGGCAGCTGCGACCAACCGGGGTCGCATTCACGCTACGCGTCCGACCGGCGTCAACGCGAATCCCGCCGGCGTGGGCCCGAGTTCCTGGTGGAAGTAGAGGCAGCCGTCAGGTGGATATCCTCACGGTTGCCGACCGCCCCATTCCTGGACCGGAACCCACAGCCTACCGCAACGTGAACTCGCGTCTCGAGTCACTCGCCCACATAGCGGTGATGGTACAGGGTTCTACGGGTGATTATATTTCTGCAATGTAAATGGGTTGATATTTGTGTCGCCTGGAGGCCAATGATTAGGCCAGGAATGACCAGTTGGAGAAAGCCGAGATAACAAACGCCGACAGAAACAACGAAGGTAGATGCAAATTCACGTTTTGATTTGAAAACCCCATGCAAATATACGAAGGGCATTCTATGCATTCTAAGGCTTACAAAAAAGGTAGCACTCCAGTTAAAAATTGCATTATTGTAAGTTATCAAGCTTAACATTGTAAACGACCCGTAGGTTATGAGGAGCACCGTAGTCAATGTGTACAGATTACTTTCGACCACCTGGGGATCCTAACGTGGCTGACATGGCACAGCACGCGGGCGCCTTTAAAGCTTCACCTGCACAGAAACGCGGCCGCTGCGGCCGGAGCAGAATCCGGACCGGTAAACTCGGCGCTTTAACCATTTAACCACGTACCGCAGCGCGTTTAGGAATCCCGGATTAAGAAGGCAGTTTGCAGCTGCAGGTTAGCGGGAAGCCTGCTTGTCCTCACCTTGCTCGTATTAGTCAAAAACCTGAGCACCAAAGGGTGACCGGGAAAGGGGGATGGTGTGCTAGAAAAATAAATCAACTGCATTGTGGCGTCATACACAGGTAATTCACCGCCCCCCCCCCCCCCCCCCCCCAAAGACCACGAAAGAAAATGTAGCAGCCTGTCAACTTCGCCAAGGAGCAAGAAACTGCATCAGTAAACCACGCCTTTGTCTGATAAAGAAATCGTGTTACTTGGTGGTGTTTGAGGGTCGCACGCATCTTTGTTCGATTTAATTTTTGTGTGTTTTTACTACAATCTTGTGTCATGCCTTTGATTCTTCATTTATAAACGCTAATTAAGCTCTGTGAATAAACCCTTAGTTGTGAGTCAGCCCACCAGAGCGACCGTCTACACACACGTAGTAGACGTCTCGCAGATGGCGGTTAACAGTTGTTTCCGGCTTTTCACCCCACCTCAGAAAGCAGTCACGACTACAATAATAATAATAATATTAATTGGTTTTGGGGGAAAGGAAATGGCGCAGTATCTGTCTCATATATCGTGGGACACCTGAACCGCGCTGTAAGGGAAGGGTAAAGGAAGGAGTGAAAGAAGAAAGGAAGAGAGAGTTGCCGTAGTGGAGGGCTCTGGAATAATTTCGACCACCTGGGGATCTTTAACGTGCACTGACATCGCACAGCACACGGGCGCCTTAGCGTTTTTCCTCCATAAAAACGCAGCCGCCGCGGTCGGGTTCGAACCCGGGAACTCCGGATCAGTAGTCGAGCGCCCTAACTACTGAGCCACCGCGGCGGGGGACACGCCTACAACCAAATGAGGTCACTAAATTGGCCGCCGCGAATTGGTGCTCCCGCCAGGCCCCTACCCTTCCGCAGTGTGGGTTCTCATGTACGACTGCTTTCAGTGAACACGTGATCAGGGTTTTGCACGATACCAAACATGCTAGTAACATCAGTGACTAACTAGCATCTTGCCCACGCGGGCGAATTCTGTCAGCGCGAGCACCACCTTGAGGTCGCCGGAGGATTTTTTTTAAAGCGAGATTTATTGCCTCAGGGCACCAATGATGGTCGAAGGTGGGATGAAAGACGTAGTAGTGTCTAAATAATGTAAAAAGTGGAGAACGATCGTACGGTCTCAGCGTTCAGGCAATGTATGAAGCAGGGCTTGGAGGATATTTAGAGATAAAGTGCTGCCTTGCCTCGACCTAGCACAAAGGAGCACGAATTCTAGCTAGTTGGCGTCCTTGAACGGCAAAAGTGAGACGGCTCCTTCCGCGTCTCCTTTCGATAAAATTAGCGCTAGCTAGCATACGACAATGACTATGCACAGGTTGACGCAGCATGTTCGGAACGCCAGTGCAGTGTTTCTACATCCCTGCCACCCTACCATGGTCCCACTTGGCTGCAAGGGCGCAAAATGACAACGAACACAAACAGGCGTTTATAGGAAAAGTGGTGCTATAACACCGCAAAAAATGGCGGTGGTTTAGCTGTTTTTAAACCTGGAGTACAGAATAAAGAGCTGTTGCAAGATAAGCAATCTTTCGATTTTTTTTTTCCGGCGCGATAGACACGGGCGCAGGGGAGGAGGCGTGATGGTTCTCGTTAAGCGTACCCTGCTTTCCTCTGGTGTTGAAATCACTAGAAATAGCGAAATCCTTTGTGTGAGCATTTCACTTGCTCATCGCATTAATATTATCATCGCCTGCTACCGAGCTCCTGATTCTGATCACTCCTTCACTGAAGACTTAGGTAGCATTCTATCTCAGATGAAAAACCAGTTTCCCTCTGGAAACCTTATAGTTTGGGGTGATTTTAACTTTCCAGACATCGACTGGTAGAACCTAAATGCAGACTCACGCCATTCAAGAGATTTTTTTGATCTTTGATTCCCTCCTTTAACCTCTCTCGAACAGTTAGTTTTGCAACTCGTGGCAGTAACACCCTAGATGTTGCTCTTGTCTCAAGTCTAGATTTAATCTAGTCATTGTCATCCTGCGATGGTCTTAGCGATCATAACGCAGGGCTGTTCATCCTGTCGATTCCAATCCCTCCATGACAACGTCCAGTGAAATACATTCGTGATTACAGCAAAGCCCATTTTTTTCAATCGATGATGAACTGGCTGAATTTCTTCTTCACTTTGCAGAGTCCGCACCTGATAGGTCTGTTGATGAAAACTGGCGTTAGTATAAAGAAACAATTATCTCTCTAATTTATTCATATGTACCCATCGTCTGCATTCGTGGTGATGCCGGCAATCCATGGTTTACTAATTCATTAAGAAAATTATGTAACAAGAAATAACGGTTATAGAAGGCAGCTAAGGACTCGAACTCAACTCTTAAATGGGAAAAGTGCTTTAGCTGTCTGCGTAATTACACCAGGTTGCTGAAGATTACCAATAAAAAATTTTACGTCAAGGACCTACTTGACATCCTCCGAAATAACCCGAAAAAGTTGTGGTCTTTCTAACTCCGAACCGTAGCGGATCGCGGGTCGGCAGTGGGTGGCCGGGGAGAGAGATCGAAGAGATGTGCGTGGAGGAGGAGGAGGAATGCGGTCCCGCTTCGTTTTAATCCTTTCTTTTCATGGCAGTTACAAGTCACGAGCGGGTAAGGCAGTGAGTCAGTCAGTTTTCATTTGCAGGAAAATCACATCATCCTGCGGGTGGCAGAGACTAAAGGCATGGTTGCCTAACGAGGACTCTGCCCCCGCAACAAAAGGAGCAACCTACAGCTGTACAGCAGATAGCTGGTACAAAAAAGAGAAGCATCGTTACAGATCGAACACGCGTACATCCTTTACAGCATGGCTGTACATAAGCTGTATGGACAGTTTTTTTTTAAAATCACATTAAAGATTCGCTCAAGTATCACAAAAACACGTAAAAAGAAGTCAACAATTGAAAACAAAATTTACATTTATCATTGTTACTTAACAATCTCAACGGAAAACTAAATTGCCCGCAGTTCGCGTTTTAACCTTTTTCTGAGTAGGCACAAATCTAAAATAGAAGCAGAGTTATTTAACATGTCTATTACCTGGTATTCAAGATCTTGTTTTCCATAATTGTTCTTAATTTCTTATTTCTGCGTTTGGGATTTAAGGATCTCATATTGGGCCAAAACTGTAGAGTTTCTTTTAATATATTCGCTGTCCCAATATCCATAAATAGACTTTACTTGCTGGTAAAACATCAAACCTGGGAAAAAGTGGTTGCGTCGACAACACTCTAATAGGGCCGGTGTGATTCACGAAAATTCGGAAAACACGTTTTTGCAGCAGTTGTAGCCTATCATAGTTTTTTTAAGCGAAATGTATTGCCCCAGGGCATAAATGATGTGTGAAGATGTGATGAATGATCTAAATGAATAGAAAAAGGTTTGCTGATTTGATGAGGTAGAGTAGAGAACGATGGTACGGTCCCTGCGTCCAGGCAATGTATGAAGCAGGGTTGCTTGGCGAAATACCTGCTACCATCAGGTGCCGGATCCTTGCAGGCTTGAGAGCTGGGCAGTCCCACAGTAAGTGATGAATGTCGGCTTCAATGTCCTCGTGTTTACATTTCGGACACCCTGGTCGAGGAAACAAATCTCGGTACTGAGGCCACTTCCGAGTGACGGCTGGTGTGAGGGCCCCCGTCCCGGATCCTTCTAAGCGCAACCTCCTCTGCACGGGTAAGACCGCGGGGGAGCGTTACCGCACACGGAGGGATGAGAGCACGTGTGCGGCGCCGGAGGAGTTCCTTTCTGGATGAAAGGAGGATAAAATTGTCCAAAGGAAGGAGCCGAGGCGGTGATAAGTTTGTATTCGCAAGGCGGGTCGCTAAATCTGTGTGGCTTTGATAGGTCAGCAGATCCCTTGAAACCCACTCAATACGTACTGGCTGCGGGATGCGTGTGGATCTCCTGACATATCGTTGGACAGCGGCTAACACGTCGTAGCAACCGGACAACTTGAACGGCGTCAGTGCAAATGAAAACGCGGGCCGCAGGGAGCATAGTTATGTCTGCCACGGAGCAGAGTGCGTCTTGAACTGCAACAAGCTCCACATAAAAGTACTAAGGGGGTTCCGTAAGCTGAAAGCAAGAGGTTTGATTCAGGGCAGGTCTGCACGGACGGTAGATAGCTGTTGTTGCTTGGCAGTCTTGTATGCTTGCGTCTGCGTAGACAACAACGGATCCTTCAGAGAGGCAAGCATCTTGTTCCTCAAATTTCTGGTGAAGCAACGATGCCGGATTAGCAGATGTTGGCTTGTCGTCACTGAGCTGTACAGACTTCCATGGGGGAAGAACTGGCGTTGGCGGCTGAAGAATAGATGTGACGTTGTATAAGTCCTCAGTGCAAGCGTGGAGTGCGATAGACTGGCCTTAAGGCTGCGCGCTCCACGGCGCTGCTGCACCAACTGATCAATGGTATTAAGCTGCGCATTCTCTTGTAAAGCTATGACCGGTGTGATGCGTGGAAGGCACGTAACGGTCCTCACAGCCTCTCGGTTCACGGCTTCAAGGCGATCCCATTGGGCTCATGTAAGAAGTTGAAACTGGGCTTGATAAACAAGACGTGGCTGCAGAACTGCCCTCACCAATTGGCGTGGAACGAACGAGCCTGCGCCACCAGTTTTAGTAGCAATTCTTCTAATCAAACCCAAAGTATGAATGGCTTGCCTTTTACCTGAGAAAGCCATGCAGTCGCTGATGCTGATTGGTGAATCATTAAGCCAAGGATTTTTACACTCGGACTTTCTTGTAGTGGGGTGCCTAATAGACAATGACGGATTGGGCTTGCAGCAAGTTTAGGCCGTGCGAAGCGGTTGGCGACTGACGTGCATGTTGTTTTATGCACGGATAGCTGAAGTCCGATGGATGATGCGTAATTAGAGGTAACATCCAAGGCAGATTGAACGGCAGCCTCCTGAGTACGGAGATCTTGGTGATTTCTCCACACCGTGATGTCGTCAGCGTACTGAAGAAACTTTGTCACGGATGTCATGTAAGCGCCAAGCCATCGGGATGAAAGCAATATTAAATAACGTCGGCGACAATACTGATTCCTGGGGCACGCCGCAGAGAGGAACAAATGATCGGACCGCTTCGCCCCTGAGGTGTATTGCAAATGTTCTGCCTTCCAAAAATGATTCGACAAAACTACGCACTCTCAGAGGCAGATGAAGCATGTGAATGAAGTTCAGAATGGCTGCATGACTGATGTTTTCATGTACCTTTTCAACGTGCATTGCTAAAACGGCCCGCACATTGCGGCCGCGGGTAGGTGACGAAACCGCAGATGCCAAGACAGCCAACCCGTCCTCTGTACCAATATATGGGCGAAAGACGATTTGTGCGAGGTGATAAAAACCGTGCTGCTCTAGCCACCATGACAATCGTGTGGCTAGCATTTTCTCCGCCTGCTTGCACAGCGTAGGAGTTAAGGAGATAGGTCGCAAGTTGGCAATGTCCGTTGGAGGCTTTCCTGGTTTCGGGATAAGAATCAAAACTGCGGATTTCCAGCTCTGGAGCACTACGCCATCCAATCATAGTTGTTTATGGTGTCTAGTAGTTGAGGGAGTGCAGCGCTACTCAGGTTCTTGTACACCTCGTACTGAATATTGTCCGGGCCGGGCGCTGTCTTCCGTTTCGCATCATCTATTGTAGCCAGCAACTGAGGCATAGAGAATGGACACGCAATTCCATCTACGTCCACAGCAGACGGCGTTTGATATACATGTGCTGGGATGCCTCCCATATTTAAGCTAGCGGATGAATAAGGCACAGCATTGTATTTCGGGAAAAAGTTTTGCGCTGCTTCTTTGGCGAAATCATCTGGTTACACGGTAGCCGCGAAGCATAAGGTTGATGCTGCGTCAGTCGAACGGCGACCATGTTCCATTGTACGGAATACTCGCCAGTGGGACGCATTCGAGAATTTTGCAGAAAACTTTTCGCATCACGCATGCCACTGCCGTCGAGAGATGTCGCGTTAATATTTGCGTGCCTTAGCTATAAGATAGTGCAATCGCGTACGTGCCTGAGACGAAGAAGTGTCTCGCGTAGCAGCGTGCTCGGCTTGACGGCGTGCCGCCCACAAGTTAAGAAGGCCGAGGTCTGGTGCCGGTCGACCAACATCACTCCATGTGGTAGTTGTAGCACTGTTGAACACTGTTTGTAGCCGCTCAACATGGATTGCCGAATCTTTTGAAAAAGGCATAGCTTATGAAGACAGGACAGTGCAGAGACAACACAGGACGAGCTCTCGAGATTGTGCATACAGGAGCGAAAACTGTCCCTGTTGATCAGTGAACATTTGTAGCTTAAAAGGACAGAAATGTGAGGTGTGAAGGCCAATGATGATAGGGTGATGATCACTTCAACATCAGTCTGGCTCCATGTACCAGGAGGGAGCAGCCGGACCCGACCACCACGTCAAGTCTGGTACATAGAAAGCACTGCGAGTTTGTCGCACTGGCCGTGTTGCTCTCCCACGATGGTTGAGCAGCACAAATTGGGCATCCGTGAAGGCTTTCCGCACATGCCTGCCACTAGGGCTCGAAGTGCGGTACCCCCAATCCAGGTTAGGGGGGTGAAAGTCACCTCCGAATAAAATCGGATGCCGGGGATACTGCCGACGAACATTTGTTAACCAGCCAAGATTAATGAGGGAGGAAGCACCACTGGTTGGTGTAATGTGAAATGAAACGACCACAACGATTCCCTTCTTAAATTTCGCAGCCACTGCCACTACCTCTTGATGCGACGTGCACCAGTTTTCCAGTGCAAGGCAAACATGCGGAATACGTGAGTGCACATACACCGCCGCCTTTCCGTGGGGAGCAGCAGTTTGTACGACGGTCTATCATTGAAGGAGGCTTCCCAGGCAGCACAACAGCATTGGTCGAACGTTGGGTTATCATTGGGGATGGTGCAATGTTGGGGATGGTGAACGTTGGGGATGGCGCAATGTTCACCATCATCGGCAAGTATATACATTTAACACTGGATAAGGGGTGGCAAGCGAAGGCCAATATAGCCAGGTTTCGAAAATGGCTTATCGACTCTGGCAAAGAGTGGGATAACCCTGGCTAACATGGACCATGATAGCCAGGTTTTGAAAATGGCTTAGCCAATTCTGGCAAAGAGTGGGAGAACTCTGTCTAACATGGCCCATGATAGCCATGATTTTTTGATGGTACCGCCAATATCGGATCCTTATTGGCAACTCTGGGCCTACTTAGGCCACGCTTTGCCAGTGGCTTTCTAATATTGGCCCGCGGTGATGTGCTACCTGGAATGTAGGCACTGAAGACTGGAATCGATGGCAAGGCGTTTGATTCCTGTAGCAACATTGCCCATACCTGGAGCTTGTGAATTTGTTGTCGGGTCTTAAGCTCTCCCACCTTTGCGGAAATGCCTCTGCAGTTCCACTGCAGCACATCAGCACGATGAAACTTCCAGTTCTAGTTACTAGGCCAAGCGCTGTAGAATCACGGACGTCAGGTTGGACAACTGGTTGACCATCAACCGGAGAAAAGAAGTCGCAGAGTTGTCCAGTGGCATTGCGGAAATCTGGGAAGAGGCGGCAGGAAGGCGATGTTCCTGCGCCATTGACAGATGTGGCGGATGATTCCGCTGCTCGTCTACGTCGAACGAACAGTTCACGGTGTTGCCGGAGCTTGGTGACCTCCGCTAAAAGACGTGCGATTTGTTCGTCGACTGCGGCCATATCGTCTTGCGGTAGTTCAAGCACACTGCGCTGCATTTTTGGCTGTTTTCGGAATCATTCGTTTCGCACAATATCGTTAGAAGGCTGCTGAGCTGAAGTATCATGCAAGGTGCGCTCAGGGAGCTCCGTCCTCTTGTGGTCAATCCACTAAAGAGCTGCGAACCAATTGGATGTCTGCAATGAAGTTATACTGCCATGTATTGGCCAATGCTTAGTCATTCGAAGGGGAGCCTTTTGTGTTGCCTTTTGTTTTGTCGGACAGCTTGAAGATCTTATGTCGTGGTCGTCGGATTTACAACGGCGGCATCGATAAGCCACTTTCCCTTCCGATGTACTTTGACCGGCAGCAGTGAGGGGCAGGATTTGCGCATATGCCCAGTGCGGAAGCAGTTATAGCTATATACCACACTCGGTTTACATAGCTGAGGCCGTAAAATACAGCCATAATAGTACAGACGGGCTGGTACAGAGGGCCTTGCAAGGTGAATATGAAAGAGCGCCCCTTCCCCATGCGTCGGGCCTGGATGACACGGTGCGTGGGACAGTACTGCTCCCGCTGCAATGCAGTTTGAACCAAAGTGATATCGACGTTGTATAAGACACAGCGCTGCAAGTCGGAGACTTAAACTAAATACACTTGTACTGGCACCGAGATTTCGCTTGTTAGTGAAACACTGGTCAGCGTTTGCAGCCGTTCTACGGTAGTCAGAGTCGGAAGCCACACTGCAATGGTGTTGGATTTTGTCCTGACTGTGAAGCCCCGAAAGCTTTTGGTTCCGAGGCACGCGTCAAAGTTAGCTTGTAAAATCTTGTTTGGTATATCCGTGAGGCTTTTGTTGGCCAGTGATTTGATGGTCACTTTGTAAGAAGACGATCCGGGTGTAGGCTCCACCGAGTTCTCGATCGCAAGACAAGTGCGCTTACCCTGGGAGTCATCACTTGCCGAAGATAGAATCGATTGGCTCTAATTTGCGGGACGCTTGTGGGTTGCACGAGGGCACTTTTGCATGAGTAGACGTGCCGATAAGTCCATTGGAATGCACGGTTCATCATGCCGTGCGGTTTGAGGCCCATCCGGTTGTATAGAGTTGATGACCATTGGCCCTGGGGGCAGATCACTTACGAGCAGTTGGGCATTTCGGGAAGGCAGGAGGGGTGCATCTTCAGATGTACCAGGAGCACAAAGCTGGACCTGACGCCGCGGATCAGGTGTCGACTCCGTGGCAGGTGGTGCCACGAGAGACGCCGGCAGAGCTACCTCCGCCAGCGTGGCAGCGGAGGCACTAAGCCTAGTGTCAGTGCCCAGCTCAGCTGCACTAATGCATGGTTCCTAGGAGGCTCAGAGGAAAAGAGCACGTCCGGAGCTTCTTCAGAAGGCGAGGATGAAGTTCTCTTCAAAAAGGGCACGTATTTACGTGGATTTCGAGATTTTTCTGAAGAGCGATTTGCAGCCACTTTAGCAGGGACACACTTCTTCCAGCCTATCAAAGTTCCCATTTGTCGTTGTTCTCCAGACCAGAACGCCATACAAATGTTTAGAATAGAACAGGGAGTAATATAGTGATTGCTTTAGCCAAAGAGGTGGAAGAGGAGCTATTTTTCTAATACATCCAACAGACTTCGCGAGTTGGGAGAGCAGGTTATTAACATGAGGGGTCCATGACAACTATTGACGAACATTTGAACACTTACTTGTTCTAAGATGTCTCCTCTGTACCGTAAGGTAATTATTTTTTCTGTTATTGATTGGCTTAAATATCATGCTTTCCGTTTTTATTGCATTCAACTGAAGTTTGTTGTGTTGCAACCATGTGGATAAATCATTTAAATACAGATTGGCCGATTGTTCACTGTCATGCAGTGTTCTAACTGAAAGGAATAAACTAGTGTCGGTCTGCAAACATGGTTATCGTGGGTGTTCTTTGTAGCTCCGTAATGCCATTCACCTACAAAAAAAAGTAATGAGCCAAATATCGAATCCTGCGGGACACCTATTTAAATGTCAAGTTGTTTTGAAGAAGTACCGTTTATTTTAACAAACTGACGCCGAAACAATAAGTAGCTCTTGATAAGGTCCAATACGATGCCTCGAATTCTATAGCAATCTAATTTATAGCTAAGATTTCGTGGTCAACGGAATAAAAAGCTTTCCGTAGATCGAGAAATATTCCTATGGTGAAGAGCTGATATTCAAAATTTCTGATTATTTGCTGGTTGACTGCAAAAAGAGCGTCCTGAGTTGTCTTATTTTTCTGAAAACCATACTGCGAGGGTAATATTATATGATACTTGGTTAGATATTTTGACAGCCGGTTATTAATTGACAATCCGGAATTCTTTAAAAACACCGGTAGCCCTGAGATTGGACGGTAATTCGTAATATCGTCAGTTCTACCTCCTTTGAGTTTTGGAATAACTTTGGCCAGCTTTAGTTATATCGGGGGAAGACTCCAGTAGAAAACGTGAGACTAATGAGATAAGCTAGGACAGGGCTGATTATTGATTACACTCGCTTTACAGGTTCAACTCTAATTTCATCGTACCCACTTGCGACATAATTAGCAACGCTCTCCATTTTCTCCAATTAATATCTGGGTTTGATTGCTCACGGGCCTTTGGTATATTTCTATTTGTGATATCGTGTAATGGTATCTCCATGCACTTTACCATTACCGTGCCAGTGAAATAAGGGGAAGCGATATAGACTTCTGCCTCGGCAACTTCCAGACAGCTGCCATCAACAAGGAATACCGTAGATGCCGAGCCAGTAAGAGCTGAGTCGGGGGCTGGTAGGTCTGGGAGCTCGCCCTCTAGTAAAGGCATTTGTTGCGGGTCGGCAGGCTTTTTCAGGAAAAGTCCGACTACCACCTTATCCTCATCTGCTTCAAGCCTATCTGCAGCTGTGGAGATTGTTCCGGGCGCAAAACACTCTGGCTGAACAAAACAGGACGATAGCTTCTAGTTTTCATGCTTTTTCAGCAGTAATTTGCATCATGCCCTGTATTTTGGGAAATAAACCCAGTAAAGCTGCTTTGGCTTACACGGAGAATCGGCAGCCTTCTGTGCCGATTGGATACAAATGTGGCACCTCCTTGACTGTCTATTTAATGGAACCTCCTTTTCTTTCGGAACGCCCACCTCAAACGATTCTTTGAACGAAGGCAAATTTCTTTGCCGCTGGGACTCTAGAAAGCTGTCTGCTGCCTCAGCCGTTTCGTCCAGTGTCTTGCGCTCTCTTTCTCGAAGGAAAACGGCCAGACGACAATGACATTTCCTCAAGAACGGTTCAGCCACCACCAAGTCACGTAAATCATCATACGTTGCTGCCGTTCCCGACATCTCTAACCATCGATCTAAAAGACAGCAAACGTGCGGCGTATTGATCGCCTGTTCCTTTATCAAGCGGCTTACTTTCATGAAACCTTTCGCGATGACCTTCTGCCGCAAACCGAAAATGTTGGAGCAAGGCTAGCTTTGCCTTATCATAATCCATTTAAACTGCTGGGGACAGTCGACCGAACATACGGAGAGCTTCGCCAGTAAAAGACATACTGAGTGCTGTAGCCCATTTTTCCATGATCCAGCTGCGCCTTTCCGCGATACGCTTAAAACATTTTAGGTATGCACCTAAGTCATCCCTGCGATCTTCGAAAGGCGGGATAAATTTGTTTGCGCTAACCGCTACTTAGGGCCCCGGTGCGGGATCTCGATTACTCCCAACAGCTTCAGCGAGCCTTAATTGGATCTGCCATCTTCGCTCTTCAGCTTCTGCTAGCTACCCAGGCAGCACCACAGCATTGGTCGAACGTTGGGCTATCATTGGCAAAAATTGGCACGAACATCGGTCCTACACTGGAATTTATGCGGAGCGCTACCATTTTGACACATTGGCCCTACTTTCATACCAATTTAGTCGCAATGTACGGCCGATCAAGGGGCCAACGTAGGCCTGGCGTTCATTCTGCGACATGGGCCAGTATAGGTCGCAGGTTGGCATCCAGCTTTCGAACATCGGCATCCAGGTTTCGAACATTTGCATCCAGCCTTCTAACATTGGTAACCAGCCGTGGAACATTGGTATCCGGCTTTCGAACAATGACATCCAGCTTTATGCAATATGGGCCAGTAAAGGTCTCGGACTGGCACCCAGCTTTCAAACATTGGTACCCAGCTTTAGAATAATGGTAGCCAGCTTTCGAACCACGGCTTCCAGTTTTTGAGCAATGGTATCCAGCTTTCGAACACCGGCACATGCAAACCCGGTTGCTGGTTACTGACCAGCATTTTCGATTTCGTCTTCGAAAGTAACCAGGCTGCATTGCTGGCTTCTTGCTTGGAGTGAGAAATATGTGTAGGGTAAGAACCCTAGGATGTCCTCACAGTCCTACACTCGTCTTTAGAGAAGAGCTGCCTATACAACGGAGATGCAAACCTTGCACCCTGGTTGCTTTTCGCAAACATGGTACTATTCACCTACCAGCCCGCAGGAAGGTAAGCTAGAAAAGAGCCAACCAAAATTATTAATAAAAGATCTTTATTCAAAGCAGCTGTGAGGCTCTTGAGGTGGTGTGCCTATAGGCAGGGCTCGGGCAGGTGTCAGGACCGGGAGTGTGCTGCCGGGCTTGTGATGGGGCCCTGGGCAGAACTTGTGGTGGAGTGCTGGGCAGAACTTGGGGTGCGGTACATTGATTTTCATGTCTGCTGCGTGCCGATGATTCAGGTTAGACAACACAGCTTGGCAATCTGCTGTAGCACGGCTAAGAAATCCATAAGGTCCTTAACGAAGCTGTCCTCCTGAGAACTGATCAGTCAATTCTGAAGTAATCGTTGCACTCCTGTTGCAAAATGACTTTTACGCTGCACTCAATAGCTTGTACAGCTCTTGCACGATGACCTCACAATGCGTCGAGCCTGCAAAGAGAGGCATGATGTCACGTTAACCTAAATATGGCCGTCACAGGGCAAAAACAGAAATGATTAAATAACACTGAATTTTGTGAGTCACAGTAGGCGTGAAAACACTCGACACACATGTTACAGGATAATTTGTAACTAGCACAGCATTTTTCGCAGAAAGTAAAATTTAATTTGCCTTGTCCAAATTAATGATATTTAGTTAATTGCGCCGTTTCGCACCTCCAGTAAGGTATTCAATGTGAAAAAAAACAAAGTAATGTAATATTGAAAGGAAGTAAATGTTTTATTTTGTTTTATTATCATAACTACGTATCTCTAAATTTAAGCGCATTTTTTATTCAGGTAAAGATGCACAGGTTGTAGCATCTCCTTCATATGGACGTCAAAACAGCAGTTTTGAACAAAGCTTGTTTGTTTGGATGGGGTTAAAAATAAATACGCTGGACCAAAAATACTCCGAACATCTTTGTTTTTTTTTAAATTCAACAGTTCATCTTAGTCGCTTCCAATGCATGTACACACAATCGAAACTTGCTTGAAAAGCACACAAAACACTCTTCTGACAGTCCAGAGTAGAGGCTTTTTTTTCATTGAGAGATAACTTGGCAATGTTTTGCCTTAAATTGATGATTTTCAATTGCACATGTAAGTGTGTTAACAACAGAGAAAGAGCGCGGAAGTAGCACACATATCCTTACCGACTGGTCTGTAGTGCAACACAACACAGTTCCGATTCCTATCCTGCATAAGCTGTACATGACAAACGTGTTCCTGAATGAATTAGATGAAAGGTCAGAAGAATTCAAACCCGCTGTTCGATGAAGTAGTGAATGTTTGGAGAATTCATTGCACAAAGGACGAAAAATAAAATTCTTACCATTCGGGCAGATCTGCACTGCGCACGACGTCAAGCCAGACATTTGGGCAATGCGAGTATATACATAGAGGTCGTCCTAGTGCTTTGTCTCGTTCTCTTCTCCTGCCGGAAAAAATAAAGGCACATGTAGTCAGAGCAACACTTATTCCCATAATCACATTGATGGCCATTGTAGTAAACCGCGTCGGAGCTCTCATATAGTATCGGATGTGGGTTTTTGTTTGCGCAGACTATGAACGTAGCCATCTCGAGTGTGCATGCTCTTTCGTTGCGTTGGCTGTGTGGTTGGGTGCCGCCGTGCCAGGCAAACCAAGACTCGTCGCTGTGACGAATGGTAGGGGAGACGATGGTGATGGGAGGGAAGGGCCGCAAGGAGGGGAGTCATTTTCTTTTAGGCAGCTCTTGTGGTCCCAAAAAAAGTTTCGAGCTGAAAGATAGACAAAAGAAAATATTGGGGAGAGGGGGGCAATAAGAGGCGCAGCATATGCCTGCGCGTGGGAGAAACAGCTAGGAGAAAGTGAGTAAAAAAAGCGCTTCGGGGGGGGGGGGGTAGCACGCTGCCTTGAAAAAGGCACGTCCGGGAGATGGGTTGGGGAGATAGCAGACTTCAAGAGACAGAGGGGCCCGAAACATGTGAAAGAGGCTTGGAATTCTTCGAGAATGAGTAGTAAGCAGTTTTGAAGATAAGGGTGTGGAAAACATGGCAGCGTCAAAGTTTTCTTGCAAAGCCGCTATGGGCTCCGTGCGCTGGTATGGTGGCGCCAGCAGCGACCACATCGCCAGCGCCGCCTCGTGGCATTCGCCGCATTAACAGGACGCTCAGTCACGGCCGGTCTCTTGACACACACACACGCACACACACACACACACACACACACACACACACACACACACACACACACACACACACACACACACACACACACACACACACACACACACACACACACACACACACACACACACACACACACACACACACACACACACGCGCGCGCGCGCGCGCACACACATACACACACACACACACACACACACACACACACACACATATATATATATATATATATATATATATATATATATATATATATATATATATATATATATATATATATATATATATATATAAAGGGAATGAGGGGCCCGTTTGAGTAACTTATGAAGGGAGCTATTAGTCACCGAAACCAAGGTGCATAGGGGAATGTTTTACTTTATTTTATGTGTTGTGCGTATCAGTGGGATATTATAGTACTTAGATTAATAAATCGCTTAAAGGAAATTACTTATAAAGCAGCAGAAAAACAACCATGCCGCCGGTGGGATCCGAACTCACGACCTCCGAATATCGCGTCCGGTGCTCTTACCAACTGAGCTATGGCGACGGCTGTCCAATCTGCTGCTCTCGTGGGTATTTATGTTCATTGGGTGTAAGCGAACCTTGAGAGTGTTCACAAGCGCCACCCTCGACCGTAGCGGCGGACGTAGCACGTCCTGTAATACCGCGAGCGTGACGTGGAACGTCATCTAATGGCGAGGGCGGAAACTGTGCGAGAGCCCTCTTAAACTACACTTGGCATCAAGACTGCCAGAACCGAGACCCTCGTTAAGCTATTAGCAGACAAGTCAAAGAAAATGAGGGGCCCGTTTGACAATGTTATGAAGGGAGCCGACAGTCACCGAAACCAAGGTGCATAGGGGAATGTTTTTCTTTTTTTATGTGTTGTTCTTATCAGTGGGATATTATAGTACTTAGATTATAAATCACTTAAAGAAAATTACTTATAAAGCAGCAGAAAAAACAACCACGCCGCCGGTGGGATCCGAACCCACGACCTCCGAATATCGCGTCCGGTGCTCTTACTAACTGAGCTATGGCGAAGGCTGTCCAATGTGCTGCTCTCGTGGGTATTTATGTTCATTGGGTGTAAGCCAACCTTGAGAGTGTTCACCAGCGCCATCCTCGACCATAGCGGCGGACGTAGCACGTCCTGTTATACCGCGAGCGTGACGTGGAACGTCATCTAATGGCGAGGGCGGAAACTGTGCGAGAGCCCTCTTAAACTACACTTGGCATCAAGACTGCCAGAACCGAGACCCTCGTTAAGCTATTAGCAGACAAGTCAAAGGAAATGAGGGGCCCGTTCGACAAAGTTATGAAGGGAGACGACAGTCACCGAAACTAAGGTGCATAGGGGACTGTTTTTCTTTGTTTATGTGTTGTTCTTATCAGTAGGATATTATAGTACTTATATTAATAAATCACTTAAAGAAAATTACTTATAAAGCAGCAGAAAAAACAACCATGCCGCCGGTGGGATCCGAACCCACGACCTCCAAATATCGCGTCCGGTGCTCTTACCAACTGAGCTATGGCGAAGGCTGTCCAATCTGCTGCTCTCGTGGGTATTTATGTTCATTGGGTGTAAGCGAACCTTGAGAGTGTTCACCAGCGCCACCCTTGACCATAGCGGCGGACGTAGCACGTCCTGTAATACCGCGAGCGTGACGTGGAACGTCATCTAACGGCGAGGGCGGAAACTGTGCGAGAGCCTTAAGCTACCTATGGCATCAAGACTGCCAGAGCCGAGACCCTCGTTAAGCTATTAGCAGACAAGTCAAAGGAAATGAGGGGCCCGTTTGACAAAGTTATGAAGCGAGCCGATAGTCACCGAAACCAAGGTGCATAGGGGAATGTTTTTATACGCGAAAACTTGCATTCCGGCTCAAAACAACGGGATACATCGTTTTAGATCGAAACTAGCATTATTCACGAACATCGATTTTACAAGTCGTCGAAGAGTAGACGAGAGAAAGCTGTAAAGTTTTTCTCTCAGAACTGCGCGAAAACCTTTATTCCGGCTCAAAACAACGGGATACATCGTTTTAGATCGAAACTAGCGAGATTCACATACATCGATTTTACATGTCGTCGAAGAGTAGACGAGAGAGAGCTGCAAACTTTTTCTCTCAGAACTGCGCGAAAACTTGCATTCCGGCTCAAAACAACGGGATACATCGTTTTAGATCAAGTCTAGGGTTCGACGGAATCCAGTCTGGCGGGGAAAATTCATACTGATGAAGAAAACATACACTCGCCAAGGTTCAAAGAAAATAAGAATGAATTGACGTTTCGGCGTCCGTACGGGTGCCTTGATCACAAAGAAGCGAAGGACGGGCAGGTGAGCTATATATGGGCAGTTTTTTGAAGGGTGCGCAGGTATATCTCTGGGAGATTGCCACGGGTCCGGTCAATCGTGTTTGGCGTGGATTGAATGCACAATGATTCTATGAGAAGGCGTTTTGGTAATGATTTTTCCTTTGCAATTACACGTGCTGCGTCCTAGTCGATGGTATGGCCAGTTTCTTGATGATGTTGCGCCAAAGCGTTTGAGATAGATTTTCCTTTGGCGACGTCATTTTTGTGCTGTTTGAGCCTTGTCTTGAATTTGCCTGTTTCTCCGATATAGGAAGCGTCGCAATCATGACAGGGGATCTTGTAGATCACGCCTGGAAAGATATCGATGTCAAGAGGGTCCTTGACTCGCAAGAGTCGTTGCCGAAGTTTGCACGACGGGACGTGGGCCACATGAATGTTATAATCTGAAAAGATGCGAGCAAGGTTCTCACTCACACCGTGGGCATACGGAATCGGCACCCGCTTCTTTGCGCATGCGTCAGTTCGGATAGTCGGACGTGCGTGGCGGTTTTTCCCGCTAGAGGGGCCAGCACCCGGTTAAGGTAGCCAGAGAGCTTGTTCAACGGGGACCGTGTAAAGTCCACAATTGGACGGAGCGGTGTGCCCTCCTTGTGCACTTTTGGTACGCCGTAGATGGCAGGAGCGGCGCCATTGTGACACAGTAGCTTGTTGTAGATATATTGACCGTCGGACGGGGGGACGTATCTGAATACATCAGCGAGAAGCTTCTGAAGTTCAGCTTCTATCTTTCTGGTCGGGTCCCGGTTTATCTTTGTATAGGTATTTTTGTCCTCCAAAAGTGCCGACATCTTTTTTATATATTCAGTCCGATCTAGCACCACAGTGGCGTTCCCCTTGTCGGCCGGAAGGATCACGATTGCCTCATTCTTTTGTAATATTTTTAGGGCTTCCTTTTCAGGGCGTGGGAGTGCGCTGTCTTTTTCTTTTCGTAACTTTGAAAGTGCTCCGATGGCACGAGAACGTGCTTGGTTGCGTAGGCTGGCGTCAATCTTTCGCACTGCTAGCTCAACGGCACATGTCATGCTTTTCGCATCAGGGACGGGTCCAGTGTTGAAGTTGAGTCCCTTGTTAAGAAGCGAGAGTTCAGCATGGTCTAGCTTGTACGAAGACAGGTTGTGTACGCAAGAAGTTGCTGTCTCTTCTGTCTCCCGCCCTAGGAGCAACCGGAACTTCGTTTCTTGATTCTGCTGTCTTTGTTCCTGAGTGTTCGCAGCCACACTGTTCGCGTAGAGCAGGACATCAAAGGCGTCCATAGCTAGGGTAGGTTCTAGTGCCTGCTGAGCGAAGAAGATGTCGTTCTCCAGACGCTTAATCGTTGATCTTGTCTCCAGAATTTTCGCTTGTAGTAGAAGTTTTTCGGCTCGAGCGATAACATTTTTCCCAAATGGGGTACATACCAGAATCGGTAGACGCATGGACTTCGGGACCAACCCATGGCTCTTGCATCGGAGGTTGAAGCGTAGGTGGCACAGGAAGGAGGTAAGCCTCGTTTTCAGTGCGACGAACTGTCGAATCTTGGTTACGGCTGGCGGCCCGTACTTTTCGCGGAGAGTAATGAAGTCTAGGGTTCGACGGAATCCCGTCTGGCGGGGAAAATTCATACTGATGAAGAAAACATACACTCGCCAAGGTTCAAAGAAAGTAAGAATGAATTGACGTTTCGGCGCCCGTACGGGTGCCTTAGATCGAAACTAGCAAAAGTCACGAACACCGATTTTACAAGTCGTCGAAGAGTAGTCGAGAGAAAGGTATAAACTTTTTCGCTCAGACTGCGCGAAAACCTGTATTCCGGCTCAAAACAACGGGATACATCGTTTTAGGTCGAAACAAGCGAGATTCACAAACATCGATTTTACATGTCGTCGAAGAGTAGACGAGAGAAATGTTAAACTTTTTCTCTAAGAACTCTCGACTTTTTCTGTCAGACTGCGCGAAAGCCGTTATTCCGGCTCAAAACAACGGGATACATCGTTTTAGGTGGAAACAAGCGAGATTCACAAACATCGATTTTACATGTCGTCGAAGAGTAGACGAGAGAAATGTTAAACTTTTTCTCTAAGAACTCTCGCGAAAACTTGGATTCCTGCTCAAAAAACGAAATACATCGTTTTAGATCGAAACTAGAAAGATTTACGCACTTTGATTTTACAAGTCTCGAAGAGTAGACGAGAGAGCTGTAAACTTTTTCTCTCAGAACTGCGCGAAAACTTGTATTCCGGCTCAAAACAACGGGATACATCGTTTTAGATGGAAACTAGTGAGATTCACGAACATCGATTTTACAAGACGTCGAAGAGTAGACAAGAGAAAGGTGTAAACTTTTTCTCTGAGAACTGCGCGAAATCTTGTATTCCGGCTCAAAACAACGGGATTCATCGTTTTTGGTCGAAACTAGCAAAATTTACGCACTTTGGTTTTACAAGTCGTAGAGAGTAAACGAGAGAAAACTGTAAAGGTTTTCTCTCAGAACTGCGCGAAAACTTGTATTCCGGCTCAAAACAACGGGATACATCGTTTTAGATCGAAACTAGCGAGATTTAGACACTTCGATTTTACAAGTCGTCAAGAGTAGACGAGAGAAAGCTGTATAGTTTTTCTCTCAGAACTGCGCAAAAACTTGTAGTCGGCTCAAAACAATGGGAAACATCGTTTTAGATCGAAACTGGCGAGATTCACGAACATCGATTTTACAAGTCGTCGAAGAGTAGACGAGAGAAAGGTGTAAACTTTTTCTCTCAAAACTGCGCGAAAACTTGTATTCCGGCTCAAAACAACGAGAGACATCGTTTTAGATCGAAACTAGCAAAATTCACGAACACCGATTTTACAAGTCGTCGAAGAGTAGACGAGAGAAAGGTGTAAACTTTTTCTCTCAGAACTGCGAGAAAACCTGGATTCCGGCTCAAAACAACGGTATGACGAAGGGCCAAGAGGAAAAGCTCGAACTGGTATATGTAACTGTTCAAAGACTTGGGACGAACCACGCGAATATCCTCGAAAATGTTAACAAGATTCTTACAATTCATATTGGCCTGCAAAATGAAATGAAGACTTTAAACGATCGTGTGCATGAACTTGAACTTAAAATCGAGTCTATTCCAGTTCTTCAGTGACTTACAGCCTTTAGCTACCCGTGTGCAGGAACTGGAAATTAAAATCAGTCAGTGCCTACCACAGTGTCTGCCGCGAGTTGTACACACGATGTATCCAACATTCAAGTAAAACTTGACCTGGAAAATCGTTCCCGCCGCTCTAACATCCTTTTTTATGGTGTTCAGGACACTGATGAGCCTGAACCTTAGGTAGACTCTGAGCGTCATGTGAACGAATTTTGTTCTAGCAAACTTGGTATCACGTTGTCTACCTTAGCCCGTACTCACCGCATAGGCCCTTTTTCTCGGGAAAAAAAGAGACCCATTATTGCAAAGCTGTTCAACGAAAAAGAAGTCGAAACGCTTATGAGTAAGGGCTATAAAATCAAAAATACTGATTTCAGCATTTCGCGAGATTACTCGAAAACGGTTCGAGAGAAACGCAGCCAACTGTGGAAGTATGCCAAATAAGTAAAAAAAGAAGGTGACAAGGTCCGTTTGTCTTTTGATAAACTGCTTATTAATGGTGTCTCGTATTTCTGGAATGATCAAACCAGTAGCGCAGTGCGCGTGTCCCTTGCCTGACGCATTCCTTCCAGTTCCCGTAAAGTGGCTGGCAAACCACCCGAGCGGCCAAACGCGCAGCGTTGAGCCAATTACGATGTCAGTTTTCTGTACACTAACGTAAGGAGTGTTCTTTCTAAAAACGTAGCACTTTCTTCTTTAATTGATTCATGCTGCTCCTCGGTCATCGCGCTTACCGAGACTTGGTCAAATGACATGGTTCCTGATGATGTCGTTTTCGCCCGTGACTCCGAATTCAACACTTTTCGTTGTGACCGCACGGGCCGTAGAGGTGGCGGTGTCCTTCTGGCTGTCAATAAAGTGCTCACTGCTGTGCCTATCGAGGTCACGTCGTACCTAGAATCCGTATGGGTCCAGTTGAGTTGTGGTCCCACGGTCGCCATCATTGGCGTCATTTAACGCCCTCCGGACATGAGTTCTTCATTCGCAAGTCAGTTTTCTAACTTACTAAGCGATCTTACTTGTCGTTCCCCGAATTCAAGCTTATTTTTACTTGGTGACTAACCTTCCGGCTATTAACTGGTCGTCATTAACAGCTCCTGCCAATGATACTGAAGCTCAGGCTTTCCTCCAGTCCTGTCTCGATTTCTCTTTGCAACAACTTATTTTTGAACCTACGCGTCGTTCCGCCACTACAGCCAATATTCTCGATCTTATCTTGACAAGTCATCCTTACCTTTGCTCCAACATTGCGCTCTTAGAAGGCCTTTCCGACAATTCCATAATCACGGGTAACCTGAATTTTGTGCCCCATAAAAAGGTAACTCGCACTAAGCAAATAAGGTGCTACAACCGGGCAAACTTCGGTGAAATAAACTCTCAGTTGTCAGTCTTTGCCGATCATTTTCTTCACGATTTTTCGTCACGCTCCGTGGAAACGGACTGGAACCCGTTCAGCGTGAAACTTGCTACTCTCATTGACAGATTCATACCAGTCATCGGTATCCCATGCACTAACACAGCGCCTTGGTTTAATAGGCATCTTTGTCGCCTTAATAACAAGAAAAAGCGCCTCTACAGACAAGTCGACAAGAACAGACACCCCGAGTCTTGGCAACGGTACAAACTATGTGATAAGGAATATCAGTCTGAGTTGATATCTGTACGTAGGCACTTCTTCACACACGATCTACCGGCAATGCTAACGAACAATCCACGGAAGTTCTGGCAGATAATAAACCCCGCTAATCATCCTGACATTACTCTTACCAACGCGGAAGGCAGCAGTGTTCCAGTGGCCGAATGCGCCGAACTATTCAATAACGCATTCACATCCGTTTTTACCCGTGAAGATCTCCCTCTACCTGCTATTTCTGTCAGCATTTTTAATACGTCAATGTCCGAAATATATATAAGTGAGACAGGTATCTTATCCTTACTAGGGAAGCTTAAAACAACATCAGCATCAGATCACCTTGTCCTTAATAACAAAATACTCAAAAATTTATCTGATGGTATTCATCGCATCTTGTCCGCTGTTTTTTCACAATCTCTATCATCAGGCGTGATTCCGCTGGACTGGCGCCTAGCTAAAGTTGTGCCAATTTTCAAGTCTGGTGATCGTTCCTCACCACTAAATTACCGACCCATTTCATTAACTAGCACTGTTTGCAAACTTCTTGAACACGTAATTCATTCGCAGGTAATTAACTATCTTGGAGACAATAACTTTATCTTTAAATATCAACATGGGTTCCGTAAAGGCTACTCTTGCGAAACGCAACTTGCCGGTATCATTCAAGACATACATTCATCGATTGATGCTGGCATTCAAGTAGACTCCATATTTCTTGATTTTTCTAAAGCTTTCGACAGAGTACCTTACAACCGGTTATTAATGAATCTAGCACTGCTTAATATTAACCCTCTTGTCATTGCATGGTTTAAAGTTTCTCTTTTCCAGGTCTCAATTTACAGCTGTCAATAAGCACAATTCGTCTTTCAGTCAAGTACACTCTGGCGTCCCACAAGGAAGTGTGCTTGGGCCCTTACTTTTCCTAATATTTATCAACGATTTACCGGATTCCATTTCTTCCCATATCAGACTTTTTGCTGATGATTGTGTAATTTATCGCAAAATTTATTCTAACACCGATTGCCAATCCCTTCAATCTGACCTGGATTCAGTGACAGCAAGGTGCTCAACCTGGCTTATGCAACTTAATCATTCAAAAACTAAACTGATGTCCTTTACTAACCGAATGTCTCGAATTCAAACAGCATACTCCTTAAATAATAGCTCGCTCGAGCTAGTCACCACGTAGAATTACTTAGGACTTCACCTTCATTCAGCCTTAGCATGGAACCATCATATTAACCGTATGTTTGCATCTGCTAATCGGTCATTAGGTCTCTCAAAACATAACCTAAAGCATGCTCCTCCTCACCTCCGTGCCCATGCCTATACCACTCTAATTCGACCTAAAATCGAATATGCCTCGGCTATTTGGCACCCTTACCAATCTTACCTAATAAATAACATTGAATCATTGCAGAACAGCGCCGTTCGTTTTATTTACTCCGATTATTCACGTAACACCAGCATCACAGCCTTAAAGGAACGCGCAGGTCTCCCGGATTTATGTCCCCGCTGCAAAATTGCACGACTATCACTTTTTCATAAACTTTATCATCACCCATCACTTCATAACGAGTTTTTTTCTTTGCCTCCTTGGATTTTTGACCGCCGCGATCATCCCTCTAAAGTTAGGCGTTTCACGTGAAGAACATTTAACTATGCGCATTCATTCTTACCACACACAATACCTGACTGTAACATTCTGCCTTCACATATTGGAAACACCACTGATCCTGATAAATATTTTAATCTTATATCTTCAATAACTACTGCTTAACTCTTCGCATACATTGTTATTTTTTCATGGCTTCCTTCACAGGGTATGTTAATGCAGGGTATGTTATTAAATGATTCATTTCATTAGTGTTCTGCTTGTATAATTGTAATACTGCAGTAATCTTCGTTCTTTGCCGCGCTGCCATTCTTTTGATTTTTTTGCTTACTTATGTCATGCGAAGTGTCTTATTTTTGCTTTTGTTGTTTTATATTTGTGGTTTTGTTTTATTCTGTTTATTTGCCTGTGCCCCCCTTATGTAATACCCTCTCGTGGGCCTTTAGGGGTATTCTGTATAAATAAATAAATAAATAAATACATCGTTCTAGATCGAAACTAGCGAGATTTACGCACTTCGATTTTACAAGTCGTCGAAGAGTAGACGAGAGAGAGCTGTAAACTTTTTCTCTCAGAACTGCTCGAAAACTTGTATTCCAACTCAAAACAACGATATACATCGTTTTAGATCGAAGCTAGCAAGATTCACGAACATCGATTTTACAAGTTGTCGAAGAGTAGACGAGAGAAAGGTGTAAACTTTTTCTCTCAGAACTGCGCGAAAACATGTATTCCGGCACAAAACAACGGGATACATCGTTTTAGATCGAAACTAGCAAGATTTACGCACTTTGGTTTTACAAGTCGTAGAGAGTAAACGAGAGAAAACTGTAAAGGTTTTCTCTCAGAACTGCGCGAAAACTTGTATTCCGGCTCAAAACAACAGGATACGTCCTTTTAGATCGAAACAAGCGAGATTCACGAACATCGATTTTACAAGTCGTCGAAGAGTAGACGAGAGAAAGGTGTAAACTTTTTTCTCTCAGAACTGCGCGAAAACTTGTTTAGCGGCTCAAAACAATGGGATACATCGTTTTAGATCGAAACTAGCAAAATTCACGAACATCGATTTTACAAGTCGTCGAGAGTAGAGGAGAGACAGGTGTAATCTTTTTCTCTCAGAACTGCGCGAAAACTTGTATTCCGGCTCAAAACAACGGGATACATCGTTTTAGATCGAAACTAGCGAGATTTAGACATTTCGATTTTACAAGTCGTCAAGAGTAGACGAGAGAAAGCTGTATAGTTTTTCTCTCAGAACTGCGCAAAAACTTGTAGTCCGGCTCAAAATAACGGGATACATCGTTTTTGATCGAAACTAACGAGATTTACGCACTTTGGTTTTACAAGTCGTCGAAGAGTAGACGAGAGAAAGGTATAAACTTTTTCTCTAAGAACTGCGCTAAAACTTGTATTCCGGCTCAAAACAACGAGATACATCGTTTTAGATCGAAACTAGCGAGATGTACGCACTTTGATTTTACAAGTCGTCGAAGAGTAGACGAGAGAGCTGTAAACTTTTTCTCTCAGAACTGCACGAAAACTTGTATTCTGGCTCATAACAACGGGAAACATCGTTTTAGATCGAAACTGGCGAGATTCACGAACATCGATTTTACAAGTCGTCGAAGAGTAGACGAGAGAAAGGTGTAAACTTTTTCTCTCAGAACTGCGCGAAAACTTGTATTCCGGCTCAAAACAACGAGAGACATCGTTTTAGATCGAAACTAGCAAAATTCACGAACACCGATTTTACAAGTCGTCGAAGAGTAGACGAGAGAAAGGTGTAAACTTTTTCTCTCAGAACTGCGAGAAAACCTGGATTCCGGCTCAAAACAACGGTATGACGAAGGGCCAAGAGGAAAAGCTCGAACTGGTATATGTAACTGTTCAAAGACTTGAGACGAACCACGCGTATATCCTCGAAAATGTTAACAAGATTCTTACAATTCATATTGGCCTGCAAAATGAAATGAAGACTTTAAACGATCGTGTGCATGAACTTGAACTTAAAATCGAGTCTATTCCAGTTCTTCAAAGTGACTTACAGTCTTTAGCTACCCGTGTGCAGGAACTGGAAATTAAAAATCAGTCAGTGCCTACCACAGTGTCTGCCGCGAGTTGTACACACGATGTATCCAACATTCAAGTAAAACTTGAACTGGAAAATCATTCCCGCCACTCTAACATCCTTTTTTATGGTGTTCAGTACACTGATGAGCCTGAACCTTAGGTAGACTCTGAGCGTCAGGTGAACGAATTTTGTTCTAGCAAACTTGGTATCACGTTGTCTTCCTTAGCCCGTACTCACCGCATAGGCCCTTTTTCTCGGGAAAAAAAGAGACCCATTATTGCAAAGCTGTTCAACGAAAAAGAAGTCGAAACGCTTATGAGTAAGGGCTATAAAATCAAAAATACTGATTTCAGCATTTCGCGAGATTACTCGAAAACGGTTCGAGAGAAACGCAGCCAACTGTGGAAGTATGCCAAATAAGTAAAAAAAGAAGGTGACAAGGTCCGTTTGTCTTTTGATAAACTGCTTATTAATGGTGTCTCGTATTTCTGGAATGATCAAACCAGTAGCGCAGTGCGCGTGTCCCTTGCCTGACGCATTCCTTCCAGTTCCCGTAAAGTGGCTGGCAAACCACCCGAGCGGCCAAACGCGCAGCGTTGAGCCAATTACGATGTCAGTTTTCTGTACACTAACGTAAGGAGTGTTCTTTCTAAAAACGTAGCACTTTCTTCTTTAATTGATTCAAGCTGCTCCTCGGTCATCGCGCTTACCGAGACTTGGTCAAATGACATGGTTCCTGATGATGTCGTTTTCGCCCGTGACTCCGAATTCAACATATTTCGTTGTGACCGCACGGACCGTAGAGGTGGCGGTGTCCTTCTGGCTGTCAATAAAGTGCTCACTGCTGTGCCTATCGAGGTCACGTCGTACCTAGAATCCGTATGGGTCCAGTTGAGTTGTGGTCCCACGGTCGCCATCATTGGCGTCATTTAACGCCCTCCGGACATGAGTTCTTCATTCGCAAGTCAGTTTTCTAACTTACTAAGCGATCTTACTTGTCGTTCCCCGAATTCAAACTTACTTTTACTTGGTGACTAACCTTCCGGCTATTAACTGGTCGTCATTAACAGCTCCTGCCAATGATACTGAAGCTCAGGCTTTCCTCCAGTCCTGTCTCGATTTCTCTTTGCAACAACTTATTTTTGAACCTACGCGTCGTTCCGCCACTACAGCCAATATTCTCGATCTTATCTTGACAAGTCATCCTTACCTTTGCTCCAACATTGCGCTCTTAGAAGGCCTTTCCGACAATTCCATAATCACGGGTAACCTGAATTTTGTGCCCCATAAAAAGGTAACTCGCACTAAGCAAATAAGGTGCTACAAGCGGGCAAACTTCGGTGAAATAAACTCTCAGTTGTCAGTCTTTGCCGATCATTTTCTTCACAATTTTTCGTCACGCTCCGTGGAAACGAACTGGAACCCGTTCAGCGTGAAACTTGCTACTCTCATTGTCAGATTCATACCAGTCATCGGTATCCCATGCACTAACACAGCGCCTTGGTTTAATAAGCATCTTCGTCGCCTTAATAACAAGAAAAAGTGCCTTTACAGACAAGTCGACAAGAACAGACACCCCGAATCTTGGCAACGGTACAAACTATGTGATAAGGAATATCAGTCTGAGTTGATATCTGTACGTAGGCACTTCTTCACACACGATCTACCGGCAATGCTAACGAACAATCCACGGAAGTTCTGGCAGATAATAAACCCCGCTAATCATCCTGACATTACTCTTACCAACGCGGATGGCAGCAGTGTTCCAGTGGCCGAATGCGCCGAACTTTTCAATAACGCATTCACATCCGTTTTTACCCGTGAAGATCTCCCTCTACCTGCTATTTCTGTCAGCATTTTTAATACGTCAATGTCCGAAATATATATCAGTGAGACAGGTATCTTATCCTTACTAGGGAAGCTTAAAACAACATCAGCATCAGATCACCTTGTCCTTAATAACTAAATACTCAAAAATTTATCTGATGGTATTCATCGCATCTTGTCCGCTGTTTTTTCACAATCTCTATCATCAGGCGTGATTCCGCTGGACTGGCGCCTAGCTAAAGTTGTGCCAATTTTCAAGTCTGGTGATCGTTCCTCACCACTAAATTACCGACCCATTTCATTAACTAGCACTGTTTGCAAACTTCTTGAACACGTAATTCATTCGCAGGTAATTAACTATCTTGGAGAAAATAACTTTATCTTTAAATATCAACATGGGTTCCGTAAAGCTACTCTTGCGAAACGCAACTTGCCGGTATCATTCAAGACATACATTCATCGATTGATGCTGGCATTCAAGTAGATTCCATATTTCTTGATTTTTCTAAAGCTTTCGACAGAGTACCTCACAACCGGTTATTAATGAATCTAGCACTGCTTAATATTCACCCTCTTGTCATTGCATGGTTTAAAGTTTCTCTTTCCCAGGTCTCAATTGACAGCTGTCAATAACCACAATTCGTCTTTCAGTCAAGTACACTCTGGCGTCCCACAAGGAAGTGTGCTTGGGCCCTTACTTTTCCTAATATTTATCAACGATTTACCGGATTCCATTTCTTTCCATATCAGACTTTTTGCTGATGATTGTGTAATTTATCGCAAAATTTATTCTAACACCTATTGCCAATCCCTTCACTCTGACCTGGATTCAGTGACAGCATGGTGCTCAACCTGGCTTATGCAACTTAATCATTCAAAAACTAAACTGATGTCCTTTACTAACCGAATGTCTCGAATTCAAACAGCATACTCCTTAAATAATAGCTCGCTCGAGCTAGTCACCACGTATAATTACTTAGGACTTCACCTTCATTCAGACTTAGCATGGAACCATCATATTAACCGTATGTTTGCATCTGCTAATCGGTCATTAGGTCTCTCAAAACATAACCTAAAGCATGCTCCTCCTCACCTCCGTGCCCATGCCTATACCACTCTAATTCGACCTAAAATCGAATATGCCTCGGCTATTTGGCACCCTTACCAATCTTACCTAATAAATAACATTGAATCATTGCAGAACAGCGCCGTTCGTTTTATTTACTCCGATTATTCACGTAACACCAGCATCACAGCCTTAAAGAAACGCGCAGGTCTCCCGTATTTATGTCCCCGCCGCAAAATTGCACGACTATCACTTTTTCATAAACTTTATCATCATCCATCACTTCATAACGAGTTTTTTTCTTTGCCTCCTTGGATTTTTGACCGCCGCGATCATCCCTCTAAAGTTAGGCGTTTCACGTGAAGAACATTTACTATGCGCATTCATTCTTACCACACACAATATCTGACTGTAACACTCTGCCTTCACATATTGGAAACACCACTGATCCTGATAAATATTTTAATCTTATATCTTCAATAACTACTGCTTAACTCTTCGCATACATTGTTATTTTTTCATGGCTTCCTTTACAGGGTATGTTAATGCAGGGTATGTTATTAAATGATTCATTTCAGTAGTGTTCTGTTTGTATAATTTTAATACTGCAGTAATCTTCGTTCTTTGCCGCGCTGCCATTCTTTTGATTGTTTTGCTTACTTATGTCATGCGAAGTGTCTTATTTTTGCTTTTGTTGTTTTATATTTGTGGTTTTGTTTTATTCTGTTTATTTGCCTGTGCCCCCCTTATGTAATACCCTCTCGTGGGCATATAGGGCTATTCTGTATAAATAAATAAATAAATACATCGTTCTAGATCGAAACTAGCGAGATTTACGCACTTCGATTTTACAAGTCGTCGAAGAGTAGACGAGAGAGAGCTGTAAACTTCTTCTCTCAGAACTGCGCGAAAACTTGTATTCCGGCTCAAAACAACGGGATACATCGTTTTAGATCGAAACTAGCATGATTTACGCACTTTGGTTTTACAAGTCGTAGAGAGTAAACGAGAGAAAACTGTAAAGGTTTTCTCTCAGAACTGCGCGAAAACTTGTATTCCGGCTCAAAACAACAGGATACGTCCTTTTAGATCGAAACAAGCGAGATTCACGAACATCGATTTTACAAGTCGTCGAAGAGTAGACGAGAGAAAGGTGTAAACTTTTTTCTCTCAGAACTGCGCGAAAACTTGTTTAGCGGCTCAAAATAATGGGATACATCGTTTTAGATCGAAACTAGCAAAATTCACGGACATCGATTTTACAAGTCGTCGAGAGTAGACGAGAGAAAGGTGTAATCTTTTTCCCTCAGAACTGCGCGAAAACTTGTATTCCGGCTCAAAACAACGGGATACATCGTTTTAGATCGAAACTAGCGAGATTCACGAACATCGATTTTACAAGTCGTCGAAGAGTAGACGAGAGAGAGCTGTAAACTTTTTCTCTCAGAACTGCGCGAAAACTAGTATTCCGGCTCAAAACAACGGCATACGTCCTTTTAGATCGAAACAAGCGAGATTCACGAACATCGATTTTACAAGTAGTTGAAAAGTAGACGAGAGAAAGGTGTAAACTTTTTTCTCTCAGAACTGCGCGAAAACTTGTTTAGCGGCTCAAAACAATGGGATACATCGTTTTTGATCGAAACTAGCAAAATTCACGAACACCGATTTTGCAAGTCGTCGAAGAGTAGACGACAGAAAGGTGTTAACATTTTCTTTCAGAACTGCGCGAAAACTTGTATTCCGGCTCAAAACATCGTGATACATCGTTTTAGATCGAAACTGGCCAGATTTATGCACTTCGATTTTACAATTCGTCGAGTGTAGACGAAGGAAGCTGTAAAATTTTTCTCTCAGAACTGCGCGAAAACTTGTATTCCGGCTCAAAACAACGGGATACATCGTCTTAGATCGAAACTAGCGAGATTCACGAACATCGATTTTACAAGTCGTCGAAGATGTTATGTGTTGTAGTTGTGTGTTGTAGTTGTGTGTTGGGTTTTATGGCACATAGGCAGCTAAGGCCATCATGCGCCAAACTCAAGGTGTAGAATTGGCTTTCTGTAAAATGTTTACGAATATCAAAAAATGCCGATGGCGTAGATGACCTAAAAACATTGTGCTGCCTAGTAAAAGAAGAGAAGAAATTTGGAAATCGCTAATGGTAAAAGCCTTAAAGAAGGTCAGGCAGCCTTAGCGGCTATCCTTGGCTAGGCAAGGATCCTGAGGCTCCCAACCAATCAAATAAAAAGCCTCAGCCTACTTCTCAGGAATGAGAAAGTGGCTGATGTGTATAATGTAATAAAGGGAACCAGTGGTTCAAAAATTATAGTTTTTCGAGGACGCCCGCTGCTTTTAAAAAGCTAAAAACGGAGGGTATGTTAACAATGGCATTATCAGCTAAGCGCAATGTTGGGTGAAAAGGAATGTATTCATGATAAAATTGAGTGAAGTACTTTTTTCTTAGTTTTTCTAGTTTCGCACATGAGAATAAAATGTGGTTAACAGTAAGTTCTTCTCCGCATTCCTCGCAACCAGGTTTATCTTGTTTTGTTAGCAGGAAGTTGTGCGTGAGGTGCGTGTGGCCTATTCCCAAACGGCATAAAACCACTTCTTTAAAACGTTCCTGGTGCACACATGACTTAAATTCACCCAAAACTGGTTTTACAAAGTGCAGTTTATTATTCACTTCGCTGTTTCAAGGCGACTGCCATTTTTGTCTTAATTTCTGTTGAACTAATTTCATGCAGTCATTAAAGGGTATATCTACTTTTTTTATTTCCTTGCCCCGAGCTTGAGCGGCACACAAATCTGCTCTCTCATTTCCTTTTATTCCGACGTGGCTCGGGACCCAGCAGAGTTTAATGTTTTGTCCTCGAGCTGTTGCTGTTACAATGTTGTGTATGATGTCCCCAAGTATGGGAGTGGTTGCGTTTCTAGAGTGGAGGGCTGTAAGTACACTTAAAGAGTCTGTGTAAATAATAGTGTTTTTGAGGTTCTCGTTTAGTATTTTTTTTGTTGCCACACATACTGCGTAACATTCTGCGCTGAAGATGGATGCGCACTGTGGAAGTCGCATTGCTGTCTCCGAATTTCCTCGCACCACTGCGCTTCCTACGTAAACATTCGTTTTTGAACCGTCAGTGTAAAAGTCCGTAAAACTACTGTATTTTTCTCCGAGTGCAAGGAATTCCTGTACTATATGTTGTTTTGGAGTTTGTTTTTTTTTGGACGTGCGTAAGGGTAAAATCCCAGATTGCCGGAAAATTGCGCCATGGAGGCAGTGGAGCTCGTCTTCGAGCAATGGCAGGTAATGTGTCCAGTACTCCGAGGTTTTGACACATCTCTTCAAAACGCAGGAGGAGTGGCCTGATAGCTTGTGGTTTGTTGTTAAAAAGTGTTCTTGATGGGCACTTTGTGACTATGGGGTAACATAGGTGTTTGGGAAGCGAACGGATTTTTAAAACGTACGAGCACGTGAGCATGGTTCTTCGGTCCTCGAGTGACGGATCGTTGGTTTCTACATAAATACTGTTAATGGGTGATGTCCTGTAAGCACCAGTGGAGAGACGCAAACCCAAGTTATGCACTGTATCTAGTCGTTTAAGGTATGATGGTCTCGATGACCCATACACTATACATCCATAATCAAGGGTAGAGCGTACTACAGAGCGGTAAATTTTTAGAAGGCATGTCCTGTCGGCACCAAAATGTTTTCGTGACAGTACTTTGAGTATGTTGAGGGATCGGGAGGCTTTCTTTTTCAGTGCATTTATATGAGGCAGGAAAGTGAGCTTTTTGTCAAAGGTTACGCCTAGGAATTTGTGCTCATTTTTCACCGGTAGCTGTGTTTTCTTCAGGGGTATAAATGGGTCGGCCTGTAAGCCCCGCTTAATAGAGAAAAGAATGGCCACGGTTTTCTGTGTGGAAAACCGGAAACCGTTCTCGTCTGCCCAGGTCACCAGTTTATCCATTGTCAGCTGTATTTGTCTCTCGCATGTTACCAGGTTTGAGGATGTGCAGGCTATTTGCAGATCGTCAACATAGACGGAACACATAATGGCCTTCGGTATTACTTTGGCTATGGAATTTACTTTTAAAACAAACAATGTCGTGCTCAAAATACACCCCTGAGGAACCCCGATCTCTTGAACGAAGCCCCTGGACAGGGTTGAACCTAGGCGCACTTGAAATGAGCGGTCGGAAAGGAAGTCCTTCAGGCAGTTCAACATCCTGCCACGGATGCCAAGATCTGCTAAGTCACGAAGGATGCCGAACCTCCAGGTGGTGTCGTATGCTTTCTCGAGGTCAAAAAAGACGGCAAGACAGTGCTGTCTGTGTATAAAAGCCTCTCGGACGGTATTTTCCAGGCGAGTTAAGTGGTCTGTTGTTGAGCATGCTTTCTTAAAACCGCACTGATGGATGTCAATAAGTTCAAGAGATTCAATCAGAAAAGTTAGTCTTTTATTCAGCACACTTTCGAATGATTTGGCAAGGCAGCTGGTAAGGACTATCGGCCTGTAACTTGTAGGGGATGTTGGTTGTTTTCCAGATTTCAGGAATGGTACAATAACTGCTTTCTTCCAGGCTTTCGGCAATCTTCCGAGCACCCACACTTGGTTAAAAAACTTCAAGAGCGCCTCCACAGATGGCTGGGAAAGATGTGCTAGCATTTCGTAATGTATATTGTCAGGGCCAGGTGCTGTCTTTTTTCCGGCCCAGAGAACTTCGTTTATTTCTTGGAGTGTTACTAAACCATTGTACGGTTCTTTTGTGCAACCCGCTGTTGGAAGTCTATGTTTCTCCACTGCATGTTTATGCTTTAAAAATGTTTCTGTGTAGTGTGAAGAACTAGAAATGTTTGAGAAATGTTCTCCCAAGATGTTTGCCTGTTCCTCTATATTTGTCTGTGTACCTGGAGCTGTTAAGAAAGGAGTTGTGTAAGGAGAAAAGCTTCCGTTAAACTTGTAGACTTGTTCCCACATTTTTTTGGACGTAACTGAACTATTTATGCATGATACGTAGCTTCTCCATGATGTTCTTTCGGCATTTCGGCGGATGTACCGAGCTTTTGCTCTCGTCTTTTTAAAGTTGATGAGGTTATCTTGAGTTGGGTATCTTCGAAAAACTCCCCAAGCTTTATTTTGCTTCTTTTTTGCTTCCCGGCATTCCTGCGTGTACCATACATTGTTGTTTTGTCGTACTATTCCTGACGATTGAGGAATAGCTTGGCACGCAGCATCAATAATGCAGCTTGTAAAAATTTCATTCAATTCGTCAACGTTAAGACTGTTTGAAAATATCTCCAGGCTAGCCTTTTCTCTAAATAGTTGCCAGTCGGCTAGGTGTAGTTTCCAACGGCGTGGTTTACTAGGGATGACTGATGGTGGCGATGAAAAGTTAATCACTACCGGAAGATGATCGCTTCCGTACGGGTTATCGAGAACATCCCACTTAAAATCGGTAAAAACGGAAGAAGAGCTAAAAGATAAATCTATGCAAATCATTTTTCCTGAGGCTGGAGAGCAATATGTGGGTATGCCTGTATTGAGTAGGCAAACATTATTGCACAGAATAAAATCTTCTAATATACGGCCCCTAGTGTCTGTCTCTTCACCCCCCCAGAAGGGGGAGTGTGCATTAAAATCTCCAACTACCAGATATGGCTCTGGTAGCTGATTAAGAAGTGATTCTAGGTCATGAAGTGTTACTGTGAGGTGTGGCTGAAGGTATACTGAACATGTGGTAATTGTTTTAAAGCTAATGACGGTGACTGCAATGGCTTCATAATTCGTCTGCAGCTGGATTGCACGTGTTGCAACACCGCTCTTAACAACGACAGCAACACCTCCAGAGAGCCTATCTGCCTGCTCACGGTCACGGCGAAACTTTATAATTCTTAAAAATATTTTTTTGTAAAGGTCCCAAATTGGTCTCCTGAAGGCACAGTGCTACAGGAGACATAGAGCGTAAGAGATCTGTTGCATCGCTGTAGTTATTTAAAATTCCACGGCAGTTCCAGTGGATAAGGAACGCCATGATTATTTTAAGGAGGAGTGTTTTGAGACCTCAGGTCCCTCCTTGTTGAGGGCCTGTTATCGTGGTTTTTTCTTTTTTCCGGTCAAGAGAGCCCCGTCGCCGTTGCGACCGAGGCGAGCTTTGACTTGTATCCATCGCCTCCATGGAAGCGCTGGAGTTCCACGGGGAACCCGCGGGCAGGGGGGTGGTAGACTCCTCCCGAACGGGGGAAGCCTTGCGGGCTGCCGACTTGGAGGACGGCCGGCCCGTTGTTGGGGGTGGCATAGCAGCTCTCGCTGCATCTGCCAGGGGCGCGGATAGCCCTGCCTCAGCCTCACTAGGTGTGAACTGGGCAGGTGCCTGAGACCGGTGTGATGCGCCGCGCCCGCGCACCACATCGGCGAAGTTTGTGTGGGGTGTTAAGGAGAAAGTGCCTTGCGACATTGCATAACGCTTTCTTGCCTCTTTAAAAGTGATATTATCTTTTGTCTTTATTGTAATGATTTCCTTTTCTTTTTTCCAGGCAGGACAAGACCTTGAGTAAGCAGCGTGCTCGCCTTCGCAGTTTGCACAGCGTGGCGCGGCGTCGCAGCCGTCTGATTGGTGGTCATTGGAGGCACATTTAGCACAGGTGTTGCGGCCGCGGCAGCTCTGGGAGCCGTGACCGAACTTCTGGCATTTGAAACAGCGTCTAGGGTTGGGGATATAAGGGCGAACGGAGATTTTTGCATAGCCTACCTCGATTGACTCGGGTAGGGTGCATGAGGCAAACGTCAGGACCAGGTGTTTTGTCGGAATCTCTTTGTTGTCTTTGCGGATTGTAATTCTGTGGACGTTGGTAACATTCTGAGGGTCCAGTCCTTCAAGCATCTCTTCCTCTGTTAGGTGCAGGAAATCATTATCTGAGATGACACCACGTACTGTGTTCAATGATCTGTGCGGTGTAACAGAGACAGGAATATCGCCAAAAGTTTCAATGTTTGCAAGCTTTGAAATCTGAGTTATGTCGAGCAGTTCGAGGAGGAGGTCACCACAAGCCAACTTTGTGACTTTGTACTGAGGGCCCAGGGATTCTGTAAGAACTCTTGAAACAAGGAACGGGGATATTTGTCTGGCCGGCTTTTCTGTTTCTTTACTGTGGACGATGTGGTACTTCGAAAAAGTTGTCTTCTTTTTGCTGAAAAACTGTGTTGTGACATCGGTTCGTCCTCTTTTCAGAGGGCGATCATTATTAAGCAGGGAGGAAGCCATAAAAAATTTTGTTCTTCGGCCTTGGTGCCAGCCACCCACCATGGAGCCCAACTAGGGGACAGGACAGGAACTTGAAAACAAGTCCTGCCCACGCCAGCTGTACACCATTGCTATAACCGAATATGACGAAACCCAGGATAGTTCGCCACACAGGGTTAACCCTAGCCGCCAGGAAAAAAGGAAAAACCAAGGAAGGAGGAGGAGACAGGAGAGTTGTAAGAAAGATGATAGGAAAGTAAAAGATGGAGGGGAGGATAAGGAAAAGGCGACTGCCGATTTCCCCCGGTCGGGTCAGGCCGGAAGTGCCGTCTACAGGAAGCTGGGGCCAAAGTGGTGTGTTGCCTCCGCCGAGGGGCCTTAAGGGTCCAAACGCTCGGCATCGGCTCAACCACCAGGATCCCCTTTTCCCCGGACACGGCGATGCCACGCACGGCGAGGCGCGGGTGCTCGGGTCCGTGGTGATGCACAGTTCACCATCATCCCCTTGCGGGGATGTCCCTGCGGATGCTCGGGATCCCGCGGTGTCGCCATTCACCGTCGCGACTCCTGCAAGCTACAGGCGCCCCCCTGCGGGGAAAGTCGTCGAAGAGTAGACGAGAGAAAGGTGTAAACTTTTTCTCTCAGAACTGCTTGAAAACTTGTAATCGGGCTCAAAACAACGGGATAAATCGTTTTAGATCGAAACTAGCGAGATTTACGCACTTCGATTTTACAAGTCGTCGAGAGTAGACGAGAGAAAGGTGTAAACTTTTTCTCTCACAACTGCGCGAAAACTTGCATTCCGGCTCAAAACAACGGGATACATTGTTTTAGCTCGAAACTAGCGAGATTTACGCACCTTGATTTTACAAGTCGTCGAAGAGTAGACGAGAGAAAGGTGTAAACTTTTTCTCTCAGAACGGTGCGAAAACTTGTATTCCGGCTCAAGACAACGGGATAAATTGTTTTAGATCGAAACTAGCGAGATTCACGAACATCGATTTTACATGTCATCGAAGAGTAGACGAGAGAAAGGTGTAAACTTTTTCTCTCACAACTGCGCGAAAACTTGCATTCCGGCTCAAAACAACGGGATACATTGTTTTAGCTCGAAACTAGCGAGATTTACGCACCTTGATTTTACAAGTCGTCGAAGAGTAGACGAGAGAAAGGTGTAAACTTTTTCTCTCAGAACTGCGCGAAAACTTGTATTTTGGCTCAAAACAACGGGATACACCGTTTTAGAACGAAACTAGCAAAATTCATGAACACCGATTTTACAAGTAGTCGAAGAGTAGACGAGAGAAAGGTGTAAATGTTTTCTCTCAGAACTGCGCGAAAACTTGCATTCCGGCTCAAAACAACGGGATACATCGTTTTAGATCGAAACTAGCGAGATTTACGCACTTCGATTTTACAAGTCGTCGAGAGTAGACGAGAGAAAGCTGTAAAGTTTTTCTCTCGGAACTGCGCGAAAACCTATATTCCGGCTCAAAACAACGGGATACTGTTACGGTGTGGGATGCCACGGGGTGGCCACGGGCCCGCCCAGAGAAATATCGCAGCAGTACGGAGGAGAGCCGGCGAAGCACGACCGGCAGCGGCCAAGCTTTCTCGTTCTATCTCTCTCGTGCTAGAGCCGCGCGCTCGCCGCTCGCGCTCGCTCTCCGCCTCTTTTATTCCCGTATCACCTTTCCACCGGGGGGGGGGGGGGCGGGGGCGGAGAAGTCAGGCCGTGCTTTGATGCAGGGTTTCTTGGGGCGATGCAATGTGGGCTCGCAGATAGGAAACGGTCACACTCTTCGTTGAATTCAAAGTGTGTGAGCTGGGCGAAGGTGTGCAGTCGCCGAAGAAGGTCCCACACCGGTTAGGCTAACTTCAGGGAGTTTTATGCACATTGAGCGGCGATCCGTTTATGGGACTGCATTGCGTGGGGAAGGCATGGAGCCAGAAGGCGACGACGGCACTGATGAGGACCCGGTAGCTAAGTCGGAGTCACCGCAGGCGCCGGAGACATATCGCTTCATGTTTGAAACATGCTCTGGGAAAATGTGGTGCACACCGCATGGTCGATGCTCTGGCAGGTCTTCGAGGCGGTATGTCACGGGGCCGAGTCGGGCAACGACACGGTAAGGGCCGCGGTATCGGGGCAAGAGCTTTGCGGCACGGCCAGTCGCACGGATGGTGCGGCGAACGAGGACCAAGTCACCGGGCCGGAAGGGGGGATGTGGTGGTGCTGCCGCGTTGGCCGCTTGCTCACGCGCGTGAGCCGTGAGGAGGTTGCGCTGGGCGTCGAGGCGGGCGGAATGAAGTCGTTGAGCAGATTCAGTTGGTGACGCAGTAGGATGGGGAAGGCCCAACTGCGCGTCGAGAGGGATGGAGGGCGTTCTGCCATAGACGACTGAGAACGGCGTCACATGCGTTGTTTCTTGCGCTGCAGTGTTGACTGCAAAAGCTGCAGCAGAAACAAAACGATCCCAGTTTGTGTGGGACGGAGCGACGTAGGATGCAAGTATATCCGTGAGGGTACGGTTAACACGCTCCACGAGGCCATTGCACTGCGGATGATTGACGGATGTAGTGGAATGCGCAATGCCGAAGGAGCGGAGGGCTCGCTCGAATTCATGGGACATAAAGCAGCTCCCACGGTCCGTGATGAGGCGCCGGGGAACACCGTGCCGAAGAACGAGATGCTGTTCCACAAACGCGACGGCATGAGCGGACGACGTGTCTGGAATGGGCAGTGCTTCGACCCACTTGGAGAAGTAGTCGATCGCAACCAGAACGTACCGGTTGCCGGCACGCGTCTTCGGAAACGGGCCCAAATGATCCATTCCAACCAGCTCGAAAGGTGAATTTGGTGGCGAAAAAGCCTGCGGGGGTGGCTTGGTTACACCTGTGGACGGTTTTCTGTACTGGCATGTCTGGCAGGACGCCACGTGTTCCTTGACATCTCTGGACATATTAGGCCACCAAAAACGCTCCGACACTCGTGCGTAGGTCTTGCCGCGACCAAGGTGACCAGCCGTGGGAGCGTCGTGTAAGCCGCGTAAGATTTGCGACCGCAGTGTTGCCGGCACAACTGACAACCAGACGGGTGGTCGACCACGGAGCCGCTTCACATGACACAAGAGGTCGTCCTTCATTCGATAGACCCGGCGTAGTTGGCGGAGGCCTGCGCCGGCGGCGGTGCCAAGGGAGTGGATTATGGCAGCAATGGCGGGATCTTGCGTTTGTGCAGTCCTCAGGTCCGTCAAAGCCGTCACGGAACAAGGGTGGCGAGAAAGGAAATCGGCATCTTGATGGGCAGAGCCGCGCCGATGCACTATTGTGAAATTGTACTCTTGAAGTTGCAGGGACCAGCGTGCAATCTTGGCATTCAAATGTTTGGCGGACTGCAGCCAAGTGAGAGCGCTATTGTCCGTGACTATGGTGAAGTGACGGCCGTACAGGTAAGGACGGAACTTCTCGACGGCCCAGACAACGGCGAGGCACTCGAGTTCTGAAGAGTGGCGGCGGCGCTCAACGTCGGAAAGCTGGCGGCTGGCATAAGCTAGGACTTTGTGGTCACCAGACTCGTCTTCTTGCAGGAGGACAGCGCCGAGCCCATCTTGGCTGGCATCCGTGTGGAGGACGATAGGGGCCGATTCGTCGTAATGGGCCAATGTAGGAGGCTCGAGGAGGGCGTGCTTGACGTCAAGAAACGCGAGCTGTTGGGCCTGCGTCCAACTCCACGGTGCATTCTTCTTCAGCAGGGCGGTCAATGGAGCGCTGCGCTTGGCAAAGTCCGGAATGAAACGACGGAAATACGAAGCAAATCCAAGGAAACTTTTGAGCTCCTTTGCGGTGGTGGGAGCTTCGTAAGCTGTAAGCGCTTTTAGCTTTTCAGGGTCGGGACGGATGCCATGCCGGCTCACAACGTGACCCAAGTACGTCACCTCCACGAAACCGAAGAAACATTTTTTTGGTTTTAAGCGAAGCCCATCAGAGGTAAGGGCTTCGAGGACGAGTTTGAGGCGTCTCTGGTGTTCTTCAAACGTAGCCGCGTAGACAATTACGTCATCCAGGTAGACCAACGCCATAGTCCACTTCAAATGGCCTAAGACTCGGTCCATGAGACGCTGGAAGGTGGCTGGAGCGTTCGAGAGACCGAAGGGCATACGGTTGAACCGGTAAAGGCCATCGGGAGTCACGAAAGCCGTCTTTTCCGCATCATCGGGGTGAACAGGCACCTGCCAGTAGCCCGAGAGCAGATCTAGCGTGGAAAAATAACGGGCCCCCTTCAGGCGGTCAAGCGCATCGTCGAGGCGAGGGAGCGGGTACACGTCGCAATTAGTAATAGCATTTAGCTTCCGATAGACAACGCAGAAGCGGAGTGTTCCATCCTTCTTGCGCACAAGGACGACAGGGGAGGACCAAGGGCTACAAGAAGGGGCAATGATTCCCTGGTCAAGCATGTCGCACACGTGCTGCTGGATGACTCTCCGTTCGGCTGGCGCTACACGGCGAGGTTGGTGATGAACGGGCCCGCGGTTTTCGGTGTTGATCCGGTGTTGAGCCCAGGAAGTGCACCCGAGTTCACCGGCGCTGAGAGCAAGGCAACTGCGATGCTCGAGCAGCAAGGTCCTCAGAGAGGCGAGCTCCGCGCAGGTCAGGCTGGGTCCAAAGTTAAATTCTTCCCATGATAGGATCGCCGGCGCTGGAGGGTGGCGAGGCGGGGCTTCAGGTTGCAGAGACGCCACTGGTGACCCGGGGTCCGAAACTGAGGCTGTACCCAATTGCGTGCCGGGAGTCAGCGCGAGAGGTACGCTGCCGATGTTGAGTATAAATACGTGGGCCTCTCCTTTGAGCACAGGCAGCAGGCTTCGAGGGGAGGTCATCTGACGGGCTGGAGCTGAACACCGGATGGGTTCGAACAGCACGTCTGCTGTGACCGGACTGTCAAGCTTGGCATACACCCACGTTGCCGTACCCGGTGGCAGGGTCACGGCGGACGCCACAGTCACGGTAGTGACGTCGAACGGCTTGACTCGACACGGCCACTTCGTCGCGAGGTCACGCAGAGATGCTGAGGCACGCTTGGTCGCCGACACCAGGGACTGCCACAGGGCGACACCGAGGCTGGAAACCCGGCTAAGCCAGCCCGGCCCACAGAGAATTCGGCTCGCCCGTGGTTTGGTTCTAGTAAAATTAAGGACGACTCCGGCTTGCTGGCACCACCCGCACCCGAGGACCACTGGCCAAATAGGGCTGTCTGCGACAACAAACTCGGTGGAGATGGTATTTCCGAGTGCTGTCAGGTTGACGACGACACGTCCGACTTGCTCCACAGGGGTGCCGTTAAAAGCTAAGAGCCGGGTTTTGGCGGCTGGCAGAAGCAGGTGGGGCGCGTTAGCAACAAACGATTTGTGCAGTACATTGACAGCCGCTCCAGTGTCAACCAAGGCCTTTACGTGCCGGTCAAGCAGGGCGACGTCGACGAGCACGTAAGGAGCATCAGTGGTAATCGGAGCCGACGAAAGGAGGGGAAGCGGAGAACGGTGCCCCCGGAGTTCCGCCAAATCGTTTCCCGACGTTGGAGGGCCGGCACAGTCCCTCGCGTAGTGTCCCCGCAGGCCGCAGCGGAAGCAGGTCATGCGGACGTCGTTACGCAGGCGTCGGATAGAGGCCGCAGTTGGGGCTGCGGACCGAGGAGCCTGCACCCGGACGCTGCGCTCGGCAGACGGTGGCGACCCCCGCGTGGCCAGCAAAGTCAATTCCGCCTCGATGGCGAGCGCCATGGCGGCGCGGACGGAATCAGGACGGCCAGAGCGGACCAAGCGCTGCACCTCGGGGAGTCGGATGGCTTCGACAAACGCCTCGGTGCCGACCAGGGCCACGGCGTTCTGAGGCGCTCCCGGCAGCGACTGCAGAGCCAGGCGCTCAATGGCGGCGGCGAGGTCCTGGTACGTCTCCCCGGGCTCTTGACGGCGGGCTCGCAGGCGGTGGTACTGCACACGGGGTTGACCTGAGGCACCATAGTGGTCGGCGAGGAGGCCCGCCAGAACAGTGTAAGAGCCCAGCTGGTCGGGCGGCACGTTCTGCAGCAGCTCGGTGGCGCGGCCCCTCAGTTTTGCAACGAGCATCCATGCCTTCATTTGCTCGTCCCAGCCTCTTGCCGCCGCAATACCGTCCAGCTGGATGCGGTAAGCATCCCACGAGATGGTGCCGTCAAATGTGGGCAATTCCACAACGTCCAACGAACACTGCGGCGAGGACGTACCCGCGCCGAGCACGCCATTGGCGGCCACGACCGCAGGCCCAGCGACGGCAGAGCCGTAAACAGCGGCGGCGGGGACGCCCAAAGGCACCTGACCTGTGCTCGGCTCGGCTGGCACCAGGCGACGGAGTTCGCGCCGGAGAGCTTCCATCTCCCCAGCCTGGGCAGTCAGACGGGCCTCCCATGCGTCCATCCGTTGGGTGACTGTATCCAGGAGGCGCTCAACACCGGCGTCCGGCTGCTGCGAAGAGCCGAGCCTCTCCGAGCGCCTAGGTCTAGCGGCGCCGGCCGCCGCGTCGTCGGCGCTATCGGCTGGTGGTGGACTCCTGTCGTCTGGCACGTCGGGTGCTTGATTCTGGGAGCGGGTGAGCGGCATGATCCCACCGCTGCCACCAAAATGTTACGGTGTGGGATGCCACGGGGTGGCCACGGGCCCGCCCAGAGAAATATCGCAGAAGTACGGAGGAGAGTCGGCGAAGCACGACCGGGGGCGGCCAAGCTTTCTCGTTCTATCTCCCTCGTGCTAGAGCCGCGCGCTCGCCGCTCGCGCTCGCTCTCCGCCTCTTCTTTTATTCCCGTATCAATACATCGTTTTAAATCGAAACTAGCGAGATTTACGCGCTTCGATTTTACAAGTCGTCGAGAGTAGACGAGAGAAAGGTGTAAACTGTTTCTCTCAGAACTGCGCGAAAACTTGCATTCCGGCTCAAAACAACGGGATACATCGTTCTAGATCGAAACTAGCGAGATTCACGAACATCGATTTTACAAGTCATCGAAGAGTAGACGAGAGAGAGCTGCAAACTTTTTCTCTCAGAACTGCGCGAAAACTTGCATTCCGGCTCAAAACAACGGGATATATTGTTTTAGATCGAAACTAGCAATATTCACGAACACCGATTTTACAAGTCATCGAAGAGTAGACGAGAGAAAGGTGTAAAATTTTTCTCTCACACTGCGCGAAAACTTGTATTCCGGCTCAAAACAACGGGATGCATCGTTTTAGATCGAAACAAGCGAGATTCACAAACATCATTTTACATGTCGTCAAAGAGTAGACGAGAGAAATGTTAAACTTTTTCTCTAAGAACTCTCGCTAAAACTTGGATTCTGGCTCAAACAACGAGATACATCGTTTTAGATCGAAACTAGCCAGATTTACGCACTTTGATTTTACAAGTCTCGAAGAGTAGACGAGAGAAAGCTGTAAACTTTTTCTCTCAGAACTGCGCAAAACCTTGTGTTCCGGCTCAAAACATCGGGATTCATCGTTTTTGATCGAAACTAGCAAGATTTACGCACTTTGGTTTCACAAGTCGTAGAGAGTAAACGAGAGAAAACTGTAAAGGTTTTCTCTCAGAACTGCGCGAAAACTTATATTGCGCTCAAAACAACGGGATACATCATTTTAGATCAAAACTAGCGAGACTCACAAACATCGATTTTTCAAGTCATCGAAGAGCAGACGAGAGAAAGGTGTAAACTTTTTCTCTCAGAACTGCGCAAAAACTTGCTTTCCGGCTCAAAGCAACGGGATATATTGTTTAAGATCGAAACTAGCAATATTCACGAACACCGATTTTACAAGTCATCGAAGAGTAGACGAGAGAGAGGTGTAAAAGTTTTCTCTCACACTGCGCGAAAACTTGTATTCCGGCTCAAAACAACGGGATGCATCGTTTTAGATCGAAACAAGCGAGATTCACAAACATCATTTTACATGTCGTCGAAGAGTACACGAGAGAAATGTTAAATTTTTTCTCTAAGAACTCTCGCTAAAACTTGGATTCTGGCTCAAACAACGAGATACATCGTTTTAGATAGAAACTAGCCAGATTTACGCACTTTGATTTTACAAGTCTCGAAGAGTAGACGAGAGAGAGCTGTAAACTTTTTCTCTCAGAACTGCGCAAAATCTTGTGTTCCGGCTCAAAACAACGGGATTCATCGTTTTTGATCGAAACTAGCAAGATTTACGCACTTTGGTTTCACAAGTCGTAGAGAGTAAACGAGAGAAAACCGTAAAGGTTTTCTCTCAGAACTGCGCGAAAACTTATATTGCGCTCAAAACAACGGGATACATCGTTTTAGATCGAAGCTAGCGAGATTCACGAACATCGATTTTACAAGTCGTCGAAGAGTAGACGAGAAAGACCTGTAATCGTTTTCTCTCAGAACTGCGCGAAAACTTGCATTCCGGCTCAAAACAACGCGATAAATCGTTTTAGATCAAAACTAGCGAGACTCACAAACATCGATTTTACATGTCGTCGAAGAGTAGACGAGAGAGAGCTGCAAACGTTTTCTCTCAGAACGGCGCGAAAACATGCATTCCGGCTGAAAACAACGGGATTCATCGTTTTTGATCGAAACTAGCAAGATTTACGCACTTTGGTTTCACAAGTCGTAGAGAGTAAACGAGAGAAAACTGTAAAGGTTTTCTCTCAGAACTGCGCGAAAACTTATATTGCGCTCAAAACAACGGGATACATCATTTTAGATCAAAACTAGCGAGACTCACAAACATCGATTTTACAAGTCATCGAAGAGTAGACGAGAGAAAGGTGTAAACTTTTTCTCTCACAACTGCGCGAAAACTTGCATTCCGGCTCAAAACAACGGGATACATTGTTTTAGCTCGAAACTAGCGAGGTTTACGCACCTTGATTTTACAAGTCGTCGAAGAGTAGACGAGAAAAAGGTGTAAATGTTTTCTCTCAGAACTTCGCGAAAACCTGGATTTCGGCTCAAAACAACGGGATACATTGTCTTAGCTCGAAACTAGCGAGATTTACGCACTTTGATTTTACAAGTCGTCGAAGAGTAGATGAGAAAGACCTGTAATCGTTTTCTCTCAGAACTGCGCGAAAACTTGCATTCCGGCTCAAAACAACGGCATAAATCGTTTTAGATCGAAACTAGCGAGATTCACGAACATAGATTTTACAAGTCGTCGAAGAGTAGACGAGAAAGACCTGTAATCGTTTTCTCTCAGAACTGCGCGAAAACTTGCATTCCGGCTCAAAACAACGGCATAAATCGTTTTAGATCGAAACTAGCGAGATTCACGAACATAGATTTTACAAGTCGTCGAGAGTAGACGAGAGAAAGGTGTAATCTTTTTCTCTCAGAACTGCGCGAAAACTTGTATTCCGGCTCAAAACAACGGGATACACCGTTTTTGATCGAAACTAACGAGATTTAAGCACTTTGGTTTTACAAGTCGTCGAAGAGTAGACGAGAGAAAGGTATAAACTTTTTCTCAAAGAACTCTCGCGAAAACTTGGATTCCGGCTCAAAACAACGAGATACATCGTTTTAGATCGAAACTAGCGAGATTTACGCACTTTGATTTTACAAGTCTCGAAGATTAGACGAGAGAGAGCTGTAAACTTTTTCTCTCAGAACTGCGCGAAAACTTGTATTAAGGCTCAAAACAACGGGATAAATCGCTTTAGATCGAAACAAGCGAGATTCACGAACATCGATTTTACAAGTCGTCGAAGAGTAGACGAGAGAGCTGCACACTTTTTCTCTCAGAACTGCGCGAAAACTAGCATTCCGGCTCAAAACAACGGGGTACATCGTTTTAGATCGAAACTAGCATTATTCACGAACATCGATTTTACAACTCGTCGAGAGTAGACGAGGGAAAGGTGTAATTGTTTTCTCTCAAAACGGCGCGAAAACTTGTATTCCGGCTCAAAACAACGGGATACATCGTTTTAGATCGAAACTAGCGAGATTTAGACACTTCGAATTTACAACTCGTCAAGAGTAGACGAGAGAAAGCTGTAAAGTTTTTCTCTCAGATCTGCGCGAAAACTTTTATTCCAGCTCAAAACAACGGGATACATCGTTTTAGATCGAAACTAGCGAGATTCACGAACATCGATTTTACAAGTCGTCGAAGAGTAGACGAAAGAAAGCTGTAGTTTTTCTCTCAGAACTGTGCGAAAACCTTTATTCCGGCTCAAAACAACGGGATACATCGTTTTAGATCAAAACTAGCGAGATTCACAAACATCGATTTTACATGTCGTCGAAGAGTAGACGAGAAAATGGTATAAACTTTTTCTCTAAGAACTCTCGCGAAAACTTGGATTCCGGCTCAAAACAACGAGATACATTGTTTTAGATCGAAACTGGACAGATTTACGCACTTTTATACAAGTGTCGGAAGAGTAGACTAGAGAGAGCTGTAAACATTTTCTCTCAGAACTGCGCGAAAACTTGTATTCCGGCTCAAAACAACGGGATATATCGTTTTAGATCGAAACTAGCAATATTCACGAACACCGATTTTACAAGTCATCGAAGAGTAGACGAGAGAAAGTGTAAACTTTTTCTCTCACACTGCGCGAAAACTTGTATTCCGGCTCCAAACAACGGGATGCATCGTTTTAGATCGAAACAAGCGAGATTCACAAACATCATTTTACATGTCGTCGAAGAGTAGACGAGAGAAATGTTAAACTTTTTCTCTAAGAACTCTCGCTAAAACTTGGATTCTGGCTCAAAACAACGAGATACATCGTTTTAGATAGAAACTAGCCAGATTTACGCACTTTGATTTTACAAGTCTCGAAGAGTAGACGAAGAGAGAGCTGTAAACTTTTTCTCTCAGGAACTGCGCAAAATCTTGTATTCCGGCTCAAAACAACAGGGATTCATCGTTTTTGATCGAAACTAGCAAGATTTACGCACTTTGGGTTCACAAGTCGTAGAGAGTAAACGAGAGAAAACTGTAAAGGTTTTCTCTCAGAACTGCGCGAAAAACTTATATTCCGGCTCAAAACAACGGGATACATCATTTTTAGATCAAAACTAGCGAGACTCACAAACATCGATTTTACATGTCGAAGAGTAGACGAGAGGGAGCTGCAAACGTTTTCTCTCAGAACTGCGCGAAAACTTGCACTTATGGCTCAAAACAACGGGATACATCGTTTAGATCCGAAACTAGCGAGATTCATAAACATCGGTTTTACATGTCGTCGAAGAGTAGACGAGAAAATGGTATAAACTTTTTCTCTAAGAACTCTCGCGAAAACTTGGATTCCGGCTCAAAACAACGAGATACATCGTTTTAGATCGAAACTGGCCAGATTTACGCACTTTGATTTTACAAGTCTCGGAAGAGTAGACGAGAGAGATCTGTAAACTTTTTCTCTCAGAACTGCGTGAAAACTTGTATTCCGGCTAAAAACAACGGGATATATCGTTTTAGATCGAAATTAGCAATATTCACGAACACCGATTTTACAAGTCATCGAAGAGTAGACGAGAGAGAGCTGTAAACTTTTTCTCTCAGAACTGCGCAAAATCTTGTATTCCGGCTCAAAACATCGGGATTCATCGTTTTTGATCGAAACTAGCAAGATTTACGCACTTTGGTTTCACAAGTCGTAGAGAGTAAACGAGAGAAAACTGTAAAGGTTTTCTCTCAGAACTGCGCGAAAACTTATATTCCGGCTCAAAACAACGGGATACATCATTTTAGATCAAAACTAGCGAGACTCACAAACATCGATTTTACATGTCATCGAAGAGTAGACGAGAGAGAGCTGCAAACGTTTTCTCTCAGAACGGCGCGAAAACTTGCATTCCGGCTCAAAACAACTGGATACATCGTTTTAGATCGAAACTAGCATTATTCACGAACACCGATTTTACAAGTCGTCGAGAGTAGACGAGATAAAGGTGTAATCTTTTTCTCTCAGAACTGCGCGAGAACTTGTATTCGGGCTCAAAACAACGGGATACATCGTTTTAGATCGAAACTAGCGAGATTTACGCTCTTCGATTTTACAAGTCGTCGAAAGGAGACGAAAGCTGTCAAGTTTTTCTCTCAGAACTGCGCGAAAACTTGTATTCCGGCTCAAAACAACGGGATACATCGTTTTAGATCGAAGCTAGCGAGATTCACGAACATCGATTTTACAAGTCGTCGAAGAGTAGACGAGAAAGACCTGTAATCGTTTTCTCTCAGAACTGCGCGAAAACTTGCATTCCGGCTCAAAACAACGCGATAAATCGTTTTAGATCAAAACTAGCGAGACTCACAAACATCGATTTTACATGTCGTCGAAGAGTAGACGAGAGAGAGCTGCAAACGTTTTCTCTCAGAACTGCGCGAAAACATGCATTCCGGCTGAAAACAACGGGATACATCGTTTTAGATTGAAACTAGCATTATTCACGAACACCGATTTTACAAGTCGTCGAGAGTAGACGAGAGAAAGGTGTAATCTTTTTCTCTCAGAACTCTCGCGAAAACTGGGATTCCGGCTCAAAACAACGAGATACATCGTTTTAGATCGAAACTAGCGAGATTTACGCACTTTGATATGGGGTGACCATGTAAATCACGTCCGTTTGCGTGTAGCTCGATCTATTGGTCTGATAAATCACATCAGGTACTTGTTGCCCACACAGGCTAAAAAGCAGTTGTATTTTGCCCTCATCCATTCACAACTGGTGTATTGCAATTTAATTTGGGGCACTTGCAACAAAACTGACACAGCCAGATTATTATCATTACAAAAAAGAGTTCTGCGCGCATGTTCTCCTAATCCTTCCTCAGGTGACTGCTTGTTACAGTCCTTCAATGTTCTTCCATTCCCACTGTGCTATAAGCTTTCAGTTGCTGTTCATATTTATCATAAAATAAACAGGACATCACATCTTTCAGAAACAAGTACGTGAACAGAAACATACGCTATAGTCTGCGAGTCACTTCTTTTATTTCCAGTCGTGCCCGGACAAACTACGGCACCGAACACATTGATAACCAAATTTCTGCAGTTTGCAATGTGTATCCTTTCATAATTGACGAAGCTGTAACTTGTAAAACCACTTGTCATTTAAAAAGAAAATGAAGATGCTTTTTATGCGTACGACTGACCCATCAAATACTTGTTCTATGTAGTGTTTACTGTGATAGCCTCACTCCTGTCATATTTTCTATTGTGTTGCGAACTGTAGCGTTACTGGTATTTTTCTTTTCTCTTTGTTATCCTATGTGCCTTCATTAACTTTCAACTACTGTGAAAATTGAACTAAAAGAGCTTGTTGAGTTTTAATGAATGTAACCACCCTTCTGCCTTTGATGTGTGACCCGGGGTGAGGCCTCGTCAGGAAGAATGCCAGCAGCTTCTTCCTTTTGTCTCATCTCGTGGGCATGTACTGTGCATACAAGTTCATGTCTGAATAAAATGATTGATTGATTGATTGATTGATTTATTTTACAAGTCGTCGAAGAGTAGACGAGAAAGACCTGTAATCGTTTTCTCTCAGAACTGCGCGAAAACATGCATTCCGGCTCAAAACAAAGGGATACATTGTTTTATATCGAAACTAGCAAGAATCACGAGCATCTATTTAACAAGTCGTCGAAGAGTAGAGGAGAGAAAGGTGTAAACGTTTTCTCTCAGAACTGCGCGAAAACATGTATTCCGACTCAAAACAACGGGATATATCGTTTTAGATCGAAACTAGCAAGATTTACGAGCATCGATTTTGCAATTCTTCGAAGAGTGGACGAGAGAAAGGTGTAAAATTCTTCTCTCAGAACTGCGCGAAAGCCTGTATACCGGCTCAAAACAACGGGATACATCGTTTTAGATCGAAACTAGCAAGATTCACGAGCATCGACTTTACAAGTCGTCGAAGAGTAGACGAGAGAAAGGTGCAAACTTTTTCTCTCAGAACTGCGCGAAAACTTGCATTCCAGCTCAAAACAACGGGATACATCGTTTTAGATCGAAACTAGCGAGATTCACGAACATCGATTTTACAAGTCGTCGAAGAGTAGACGAGAGAAAGGTGTAAACTTTTTCTCTCACAACTGCGCGAAAACTTGCATTCCGGCTCAAAACAACGGGATACACCGTTTTAGATCGAAACTGGCATTATTCACGAACACCGATTTTACAAGTCGTCGAGAGTAGACGAGAGAGAGGTGTAATCTTTTTCTCTCAGAACTGCGCGAAAACTCGTATTCCGGCTCAAAACAACGGGATACATCGTTATAGATCGAAACTAGCAATATTCACGAACACCGATTTTGCAAGTCATCGAAGAGTAAACGAGAGAAAGGTGTAAATGTTTTCTCTCAGAACTGCGCGAAAACCTGGATTTCGGCTCAAAACAACGGGATACATTGTCTTAGCTCGAAACTAGCGAGTTTTACGCACTTTGATTTTACAAGTCGTCGAAGAGTAGACGAGAAAGACCTGTAATCGTTTTCTCTCAGAACTGCGCGAAAACTTGCATTCCGGCTCAAAACAACGGCATAAATCGTTTTAGATCGAAACTAGCGAGATTCACGAACATCGATTTTACAAGTCATCGAAGAGTAGACGAGAGAGAGCTGCAAACTTTTTCTCTCAGAGCTGCGCGAAAACTTGCATTCCGGCTCAAAGCAACGGTATACATCGTTTTAGATCGGAACTAGCATTATTCACGAACATCGATTTTACAAGTCGTCGAGAGTAGACGAGGGAAAGGTGTAATCTTTTTCTCTCAGAACTGCGCGAAAACTTGTATTCCGGCTCAAAACAACGGGATACATCGTTTTAGATCGAAACTAGCGAGATTTAGACACTTCGATTTTACAACTCGTCAAGAGTAGACGAGAGAAAGCTGTAAAGTTTTTCTCTCAGATCTGCGCGAAAACATTTATTCCGGCTCAAAACAACGGGATACCTCGTTTTAGATCGAAATTAGCGAGATTCACGAACATCGATTTTACAAGTCGTCGAAGAGTAGACGAAAGAAAGCTGTAGTTTTTCTCTCAGAACTGCGCGAAAACTTGCATTCCGGCTCAAAACAACGGGATACATCGTTTTAGATCGAAGCTAGCGAGATTCACAAACATCGATTTTACATGTCGTCGAAGAGTAGACGAGAAAATGGTATAAAATTTCTCTAAGAACTCTCGCAAAAACTTGGATTCCGGCTCAAAACAACGAGATACATTGTTTTAGATCGAAACTGACCAGATTTACGCACTTTGATTTTACAAGTCTCGGAAGAGTAGACGAGAGAGAGCTGTAAACTTTTTCTCTCAGAACTGCGCGAAAACTTGTATTCCGGCTCAAAACAACGGGATACATCGTTTTAGATCGAAGCTAGCGAGATTCACGAACATCGATTTTACAAGTCGTCGAAGAGTAGACGAGAAAGACCTGTAATCGTTTTCTCTCAGAACTGCGCGAAAACTTGCATTCCGGCTCAAAACAACGCGATAAATCGTTTTAGATCAAAACTAGCGAGACTCACAAACATCGATTTTACATGTCGTCGAAGAGTAGACGAGAGAGAGCTGCAAACGTTTTCTCTCAGAACTGCGCGAAAACATGCATTCCGGCTGAAAACAACGGGATACATCGTTTTAGATTGAAACTAGCATTATTCACGAACACCGATTTTACAAGTCGTCGAGAGTAGACGAGAGAAAGGTGTAATCTTTTTCTCTCAGAACTCTCGCGAAAACTGGGATTCCGGCTCAAAACAACGAGATACAACGTTTTAGATCGAAACTAGCGAGATTTACGCACTTTGATTTGGGGTGACCATGTAAATCACGTCCGTTTGCGTGTAGCTCGATCTATTGGTCTGATAAATCACATCAGGTACTTGTTGCCCACACAGGCTAAAAAGCAGTTGTATTTTGCCCTCATCCATTCACAACTGGTGTATTGCAATTTAATTTGGGGCACTTGCAAACAAACCTGACACAGCCAGATTATTATCATTACAAAAAAGAGTTCTGCGCGCATGTTCTCCTAATCCTTCCTCAGGTGACTGCTTGTTACAGTCCTTCAATGTTCTTCCATTCCCACTGTGCTATAAGCTTTCAGTTGCTGTTCATATTTATCATAAAATAAACAGGACATCACATCTTTCAGAAACAAGTACGTGAACAGAAACATACGCTATAGTCTGCGAGTCACTTCTTTTATTTCCAGTCGTGCCCGGACAAACTACGGCACCGAACACATTGATAACCAAATTTCTGCTGTTTGCAATGTCTATCCTTTCATAATTGACGAAGCTGTAACTTGTAAAACCACTTGTCATTTAAAAAGAAAATGAAGATGCTTTTTATGCGTACGACTGACCCATCAAATACTTGTTCCATGTAGTGTTTACTGGGATAGCCTCACTCCTGTCATATTTTCTATTGTGTTGCGAACTGTAGCGTTACTGGTATTTTTCTTTTCTCTTTGTTATCCTATGTGCCTTCATTAACTTTCAACTACTGTGAAAATTGAACTAAAAGAGCTTGTTGAGTTTTAATGAATGTAACCACCCTTCTGCCTTTGATGTGTGACCCGGGGTGAGGCCTCGTCAGGAAGAATGCCAGCAGCTTCTTCCTTTTGTCTCATCTCGTGGGCATGTACTGTGCATACAAGTTCATGTCTGAATAAAATGATTGATTGATTGATTGATTTATTTTACAAGTCGTCGAAGAGTAGACGAGAAAGACCTGTAATCGTTTTCTCTCAGAACTGCGCGAAAACATGCATTCCGGCTCAAAACAAAGGGATACATTGTTTTATATCAAAGCTAGCAAGAATCACGAGCATCTATTTAAAAAGTCGTCGAAGAGTAGAGGAGAGAAAGGTGTAAACGTTTTCTCTCAGAACTGCGCGAAAACATGTATTCCGGCTCAAAACAACGGGATATATCGTTTTAGATCGAAACTAGCAAGATTCACGAGCATCGGTTTTGCAATTCTTCGAAGAGCGGACGAGAGAAAGGTGTAAAATTCTTCTCTCAGAACTGCGCGAAAACTTGTATACCGGCTCAAAACAACGGGATACATCGTTTTAGATCGAAACTAGCAAGATTCACGAGCTACGACTTTACAAGTCGTCGAAGAGTAGACGAGAGAATGGTGCAAACTTTTTCTCTCAGAACTGCGCGAAAACTTGCATTCCGGCTGAAAACAACGGGATACATCGTTTTAGAGCGAAACTAGCGAGATTCACGAACATCGATTTTACAAGTCGTCGAAGAGTAGACGAGAGAAAGGTGTAATCTTTTTCTCTCAGAACTGCGCGAAAACTTGTATTCCGGCTCAAAACAACGGGATACATCGTTTTAGATCGAAACTAGCAATATTCACGAACACCGATTTTACAAGTCATCGAAGAGTAAACGAGAGAAAGGTGTAAATGTTTTCTCTCAGAACTGCGCGAAAGCCTGGATTTCGGCTCAAAACAACGGGATACATTGTCTTAGCTCGAAACTAGGGAGATTTACGCACTTTGATTTTACAAGTCGTCGAAGAGTAGACGAGAAAGACCTGTAATCGTTTTCTCTCAGAACTGCGCGAAAACTTGCATTCCGGCTCAAAACAACGGCATAAATCGTTTTAGATCGAAACTAGCGAGATTCACGAACATCGATTTTACAAGTCATCGAAGAGTAGACGAGAGAGAGCTGCAAACTTTTTCTCTCAGAACTGCGCGAAAACTTGCATTCCGGCTCAAAACAACGGGATACATCGTTTTAGATCGAAACTAGCATTATTCACGAACATCGATTTTACAAGTCGTCGAGAGTAGACGAGGGAAAGGTGTAATCTTTTTCTCTCAGTACTGCGCGAAAACTTGTATTCCGGCTCAAAACAACAGGATACATCGTTTTAGATCGAAACTAGCGAGATTTAGACACTTCGATTTTACAACTCGTCAAGAGTAGACGAGAGAAAGCTGTAAAGTTTTTCTCTCAGATCTGCGCGAAAACATTTATTCCGGCTCAAAACAAATGAATACATCGTTTTAGATCGAAATTAGCGAGATTCACGAACATCGATTTTACAAGTCGTCGAAGAGTAGACGAAAGAAAGCTGTAGTTTTTCTCTCAGAACTGCGCGAAAACTTGCATTCCGGCTCAAAACAACGGGATACATCGTTTTAGATCGAAGCTAGCGAGATTCACAAACATCGATCTTACATGTGGCCGAAGAGTAGACGAGAAAATGGTATAAAATTTCTCTAAGAACTCTCGCTAAAACTTGGATTCTGGCTCAAACAACGAGATACATCGTTTTAGATCGAAACTAGCCAGATTTACGCACTTTGATTTTACAAGTCTCGAAGAGTAGACGAGAGAGAGCTGTAAACTTTTTCACTCAGAACTGCGCAAAATCTTGTGTTCCGGCTCAAAACAACGGGATTCATCGTTTTTGATCGAAACTAGCAAGATTTATGCACTTTGGTTTCACAAGTCGTAGAGAGTAAACGAGAGAAAACTGTAAAGGTTTTCTCTCAGAACTGCGCGAAAACTTATATTCCGGCTCAAAACAACGGGATACATCATTTTAGATCAAAACTAGCGAGACTCACAAACATCGATTTTACATGTCGTCGAAGAGTAGACGAGAGAGAGCTGCATACGTTTTCTCTCAGAACTGCGCGAAAACTTGCATTCCGGCTCAAAACAACGGGATACATCGTTTTAGATCGAAGCTAGCGAGATTCACAAACATCGATTTTACATGTCGTCGAAGAGTAGACGAGAAAATGGTATAAACTTTTCTCTAAGAACTCTCGCGAAAACTTGGATTCCGGCTCAAAACAACGGGATACATCGTTTAAATCAAAAATAGGAAAAATTCACGAGCGTCGATTTTACAAGTCGTCGAAGAGTAGACGAAAAAAAGGTGTAAAATTCTTCTCTCAGAACTGCGCGAAAACTTGTATTCCGGCTCAAAACAAAGGGAGACATTGTTTTTTATCGAAACTAGCAAGAATCACGAGCATCGATTTTACAAGTCGTCGAAGAGCAGATGAGAGAAATGTGTAAACTTTTTCTCTCAGAACTGCGCGAAAATTTGTATTCCGGCTCAAAACAACAGGATACATCATTTTAGATCGAAACTAGCAAGATTCACGAGCATCGATTTTACAAATCGTCGAAGAGTAGACGAGAGAAAGGTGTAAAATTTTCTCTCAGAACTGCGCGAAAACTTGTATTCCGGCTCAAAACAACGGGATACATCGTTTAAATCAAAAATAGGAAAAATTCACGAGCGTCGATTTTACAAGTCGTCGAAGAGTAGACGAAAAAAAGGTGTAAACTTTTTCTTTCAGAACAGCGCGAAAACATATTCCGGCTCAAAACAACGAGATACATTGTTTTAAATCAAAACTAGCAAGATTCACGACCATCGATTTTACAAGTCCTCGAAGAGTAGACGAGAAAAAGGTGTAAGCTTTTTCTGTCAGAACTGCGCGAAAACTTGTATTCCGGCTCAAAACAACGGGATACATCGTTTTAGATCGAAACTAGCAAGCTTCACGAGCATCAATTTTGCAAGTCGTCGAAGAGTAGACGAGAGAAAGGTGTAAAATTCTTCTCTCAGAACTGCACGAAAACTTGTATTCCGGCTCACAACAACGGGATACATCGTTTTAGATCGAAACTAGCAAGATTCACGAGCATCGATTTTACAAGTCGTCGAAGATTAAACGAGAGAAAGGTGTAAACTTTTTCTTTCAGAACTGCGTGAAAACTTGTATTCCGGCTCAAAACAAAGGCATACATTGTTTTAGATCGAAACTAGCAAGATTCACGAGCATCGATTTTACAAGTCGTCGAAGAGTAGACGAGAGAAAGGTGCAAACGTTTTCTCTCAGAACTGCGCGAAAACTTGTATTCCGGCTCAAAACAACGGGATACATCGTTTTAGATCGAAACTAGCAAGTTTCACGAGCATCGATTTTACAAGTCGTGGAAGAGTAGACGAAAAAAAGGTGTAAACTTTTCCTCTCAGAACTGCGCGAAAACTTGTATTTCGGCTCAGAACAACGGGATACAACGTTTTAGATCGAAACTAGCAAGAATCACGAGCATCGATTTTACAAGTCGTCGAAGACAAGAGGAGAGAAAAGTGTAAACTTTTTCTCTCAGAGCTGCGCGAAAACATGTATTCCGGCTCAAAACAACGGGATACATCGTTTTAGGTCGAAACTAGCAAGATTCACGAGCATCGATTTTACAAGTTGCCGAAGAGTAGACGAGAGAAAGGTGCAAACTTTTTCTCTCAGAACTGCGCGAAAACTTGTATTCCGGCTTAAAACAACGGGATACATCGTTTTAGATCGAAACTAGCAAGATTCACGAGCATCGATTTTACAAGTTGTCGAAGAGTAGATGAGAGAAAGGTGCAAACTTTTTCTCTCAGAACTGCGCGAAAACTTGTATTCCGGCTCAAAACAACGGGATACATCGTTTTAGATCGAAACTAGCAAGATTCACGAGCATCGATTTTACAAGTCGTCGAAGAGTAGACGAACAAAAGGTGTAAATTTTTTCTCTCAGAACTGCGCTAAATCTTGTATTCCGGCTCAAAACAAAGGGAGACATTGTTTTTTATCGAAACTAGCAAGAATCACGAGCATCGATTTTACAAGTCGTCGAAGAGCAGAGGAGAGAAAGGTGTAAACTTTTTCTCTCAGAACTGCGCGAAAATTTGTATTCCGGCTCAAAACAACAGGATACATCATTTTAGATCGAAACTAGCAAGATTCACGAGCATCGATTTCACAAATCGTCGAAGAGTAGACGAGAGAAAGGTGTAAAATTTTCTCTCAGAACTGCGCGAAAACTTGTATTCCGGCTCAAAACAACGGGATACATCGTTTAAATCAAAAATAGGAAAAATTCACGAGCGTCGATTTTACAAGTCGTCGAAGAGTAGACGAAAAAAAGGTGTAAACTTTTCCTCTCAGAACTGCGCGAAAACTTGTATTTCGGCTCAGAACAACGGGATACAACGTTTTAGATCGAAACTAGCAAGAATCACGAGCATCGATTTTACAAGTCGTCGAAGACAAGAGGAGAGAAAAGTGTAAACTTTTTCTCTCAGAGCTGCGCGAAAACATGTATTCCGGCTCAAAACAACGGGATGCATCGTTTTAGGTCGAAACTAGCAAGATTCACGAGCATCGATTTTACAAGTTGCCGAAGAGTAGACGAGAGAAAGGTGCAAACTTTTTCTCTCAGAACTGCGCGAAAACTTGTATTCCGGCTTAAAACAACGGGATACATCGTTTTAGATCGAAACTAGCAAGATTCACGAGCATCGATTTTACAAGTTGTCGAAAAGTAGATGAGAGAAAGGTGCAAACGTTTTCTCTCAGAACTGCGCGAAAACTTGTATTCCGGCTCAAAACAACGGGATACATCGTTTTAGATCGAAACTAGCAAGATTCACGAGCATCGATTTTACAAGTCGTCGAAGAGTAGACGAACAAAAGGTGTAAATTTTTTCTCTCAGAACTGCGCTAAAACTTGTATTCCGGCTCAAAACAAAGGGAGACATTGTTTTTTATCGAAACTAGCAAGAATCACGAGCATCGATTTTACAAGTCGTCGAAGAGCAGAGGAGAGAAAGGTGTAAACTTTTTCTCTCAGAACTGCGCGAAAATTTGTATTCCGGCTCAAAACAACAGGATACATCATTTTAGATCGAAACTAGCAAGATTCACGAGCATCGATTTTACAAATCGTCGAAGAGTAGACGAGAGATAGGTGTAAAATTTTCTCTCAGAACTGCGCGAAAACTTGTATTCCGGCTCAAAACAACGGGATACATCGTTTAAATCAAAAATAGGAAAAATTCACGAGCGTCGATTTTACAAGTCGTCGAAGAGTAGACGAGAAAAAGGTGTAAACGTTTTCTTTCAGAACAGCGCGAAAACATATTCCGGCTCAAAACAACGAGATACATTGTTTTCAATCAAAACTAGCAAGATTCACGACTATCGATTTTACAAGTCCTCGAAGAGTAGACGAGAAAAAGGTGTAAGCTTTTTCTGTCAGAACTGCGCGAAAACTTGTATTCCGGCTCAAAACAACGGGATACATCGTTTTAGATCGAAACTAGCAAGCTTCACGAGCATCAATTTTGCAAGTCGTCGAAGAGTAGACGAGAGAAAGGTGCAAAATTCTTCTCTCAGAACTGCACGAAAACTTGTATTCCGGCTCACAACAACGGGATACATCGTTTTAGATCGAAACTAGCAAGATTCACGAGCATCGATTTTACAAGTCGTCGAAGATTAGACGAGAGAAAGGTGTAAACTTTTTCTTTCAGAACTGCGTGAAAACTTGTATTCCGGCTCAAAACAAAGGCATACATTGTTTTAGATCGAAACTAGCAAGATTCACGAGCATCGACTTTACAAGTCGTCGAAGAGTAGACGAGAGAATGGTGCAAACTTTTTCTCTCAGAACTGCGCGAAAACTTGCATTCCGGCTGAAAACAACGGGATACATCGTTTTAGAGCGAAACTAGCGAGATTCACGAACATCGATTTTACAAGTCGTCGAAGAGTAGACGAGAGAAAGGTGTAATCTTTTTCTCTCAGAACTGCGCGAAAACTTGTATTCCGGCTCAAAACAACGGGATACATCGTTTTAGATCGAAACTAGCAATATTCACGAACACCGATTTTACAAGTCATCGAAGAGTAAACGAGAGAAAGGTGTAAATGTTTTCTCTCAGAACTGCGCGAAAGCCTGGATTTCGGCTCAAAACAACGGGATACATTGTCTTAGCTCGAAACTAGGGAGATTTACGCACTTTGATTTTACAAGTCGTCGAAGAGTAGACGAGAAAGACCTGTAATCGTTTTCTCTCAGAACTGCGCGAAAACTTGCATTCCGGCTCAAAACAACGGCATAAATCGTTTTAGATCGAAACTAGCGAGATTCACGAACATCGATTTTACAAGTCATCGAAGAATAGACGAGAGAGAGCTGCAAACTTTTTCTCTCAGAACTGCGCGAAAACTTGCATTCCGGCTCAAAACAACGGGATACATCGTTTTAGATCGAAACTAGCATTATTCACGAACATCGATTTTACAAGTCGTCGAGAGTAGACGAGGGAAAGGTGTAATCTTTTTCTCTCAGTACTGCGCGAAAACTTGTATTCCGGCTCAAAACAACAGGATACATCGTTTTAGATCGAAACTAGCGAGATTTAGACACTTCGATTTTACAACTCGTCAAGAGTAGACGAGAGAAAGCTGTAAAGTTTTTCTCTCAGATCTGCGCGAAAACATTTATTCCGGCTCAAAACAAATGAATACATCGTTTTAGATCGAAATTAGCGAGATTCACGAACACCGATTTTACAAGTCGTCGAAGAGTAGACGAAAGAAAGCTGTAGTTTTTCTCTCAGAACTGCGCGAAAACTTGCATTCCGGCTCAAAACAACGGGATACATCGTTTTAGATCGAAGCTAGCGAGATTCACAAACATCGATTTTACATGTCGCCGAAGAGTAGACGAGAAAATGGTATAAAATTTCTCTAAGAACTCTCGCTAAAACTTGGATTCTGGCTCAAACAACGAGATACATCGTTTTAGATCGAAACTAGCCAGATTTACGCACTTTGATTTTACAAGTCTCGAAGAGTAGACGAGAGAGAGCTGTAAACTTTTTACTCAGAACTGCGCAAAATCTTGTGTTCCGGCTCAAAACAACGGGATTCATCGTTTTTGATCGAAACTAGCAAGATTTATGCACTTTGGTTTCACAAGTCGTAGAGAGTAAACGAGAGAAAACTGTAAAGGTTTTCTCTCAGAACTGCGCGAAAACATATTCCGGCTCAAAACAACGGGATACATCATTTTAGATCAAAACTAGCGAGACTCACAAACATCGATTTTACATGTCGTCGAAGAGTAGACGAGAGAGAGCTGCATACGTTTTCTCTCAGAACTGCGCGAAAACTTGCATTCCGGCTCAAAACAACGGGATACATCGTTTTAGATCGAAGCTAGCGAGATTCACAAACATCGATTTTACATGTCGTCGAAGAGTAGACGAGAAAATGGTATAAACTTTTCTCTAAGAACTCTCGCGAAAACTTGGATTCCGGCTCAAAACAACGGGATACATCGTTTAAATCAAAAATAGGAAAAATTCACGAGCGTCGATTTTACAAGTCGTCGAAGAGTAGACGAAAAAAAGGTGTAAAATTCTTCTCTCAGAACTGCGCGAAAACTTGTATTCCGGCTCAAAACAAAGGGAGACATTGTTTTTTATCGAAACTAGCAAGAATCACGAGCATCGATTTTACAAGTCGTCGAAGAGCAGAGGAGAGAAATGTGTAAACTTTTTCTCTCAGAACTGCGCGAAAATTTGTATTCCGGCTCAAAACAACAGGATACATCATTTTAGATCGAAACTAGCAAGATTCACGAGCATCGATTTTACAAATCGTCGAAGAGTAGACGAGAGAAAGGTGTAAAATTTTCTCTCAGAACTGCGCGAAAACTTGTATTCCGGCTCAAAACAACGGGATACATCGTTTAAATCAAAAATAGGAAAAATTCACGAGCGTCGATTTTACAAGTCGTCGAAGAGTAGACGAAAAAAAGGTGTAAACTTTTTCTTTCAGAACAGCGCGAAAACATATTCCGGCTCAAAACAACGAGATACATTGTTTTAAATCAAAACTAGCAAGATTCACGACCATCGATTTTACAAGTCCTCGAAGAGTAGACGAGAAAAAGGTGTAAGCTTTTTCTGTCAGAACTGCGCGAAAACTTGTATTCCGGCTCAAAACAACGGGATACATCGTTTTAGATCGAAACTAGCAAGCTTCACGAGCATCAATTTTGCAAGTCGTCGAAGAGTAGACGAGAGAAAGGTGTAAAATTCTTCTCTCAGAACTGCACGAAAACTTGTATTCCGGCTCACAACAACGGGATACATCGTTTTAGATCGAAACTAGCAAGATTCACGAGCATCGATTTTACAAGTCGTCGAAGATTAAACGAGAGAAAGGTGTAAACTTTTTCTTTCAGAACTGCGTGAAAACTTGTATTCCGGCTCAAAACAAAGGCATACATTGTTTTAGATCGAAACTAGCAAGATTCACGAGCATCGATTTTACAAGTCGTCGAAGAGTAGACGAGAGAAAGGTGCAAACGTTTTCTCTCAGAACTGCGCGAAAACTTGTATTCCGGCTCAAAACAACGGGATACATCGTTTTAGATCGAAACTAGCAAGATTCGCGAGCATCGATTTTACAACTCGTCGAAGAGTAGAGGAGAGAAAGGTGTAAACTTTTTCTCTCAGAACTGCGCGAAAACTTGTATTCCGGCTCAAAACAACAGGATACATCGTTTTAGATTGAAACTAGCAAGATTCACGAGCATCGATTTTACAAGTCGTCGAAGAGTAGACGAGAGAAAGGTGTAGATTTTTTCTCTCAGAACTGCGCGAAAACTTGTATTCCGGCTCAAAACAACAGGATACATCATTTTAGATCGAAACTAGCAAGATTCACGAGCATCGATTTTACAAATCGTCGAAGAGTAGACGAGAGAAAGGTGTAAAATTTTCTCTCAGAACTGCGCGAAAACTTGTATTCCGGCTCAAAACAACGGGATACATCGTTTTAATTCGAAAATAGGAAAAATTCACGAGCGTCGATTTTACAAGTCGTCGAAGAGTAGACGAAAAAATGTGTGAACATTTTCTTTCAGAACAGCGCGAAAACTTATACTCTGGCTCAAAACAACGAGATACATTGTTTTAAATCAAAACTAGCAAGATTCACGACCATCGATTTTACAAGTCCTCGAAGAGTAGATGAGAAAAAGGTGTAAACTTCTTCTCTCAGAACTGCGCGAAAACTTGTATTCCGTCTCAAAACAACGGGATACATCGTTTTAGATCGAAACTAGCAAGATTCACGAGCATCAATTTTACAAGTCATCGAAGATTAGACGAGAGAAATGTGTAAACGTTTTCTCTCAGAACTGCGTGAAAACTTGTATTCCGGCTCAAAACAAAGGCATACATTGTTTTAGATCGAAACTAGCAAGATTCACGAGCATCGATTTTACAAGTCGTCGAAGAGTAGAGGAGAGAAAGGTGTAAACTTTTTCTCTCAGAACTGCGCGAAAACTTGTATTCCGGCTCAAAACAACGGGATACATCGTTTTAGATCGAAACTAGCAAGATTCACGAGCATCGATTTTACAAGTCTTCGAAGAGTAGACGAGAGAAAGGTGCAAACTTTTCCACTCAGAACTGCGCGAAAACTTGTATTCCGGCTCAAAACAACGGGATACATCGTTTTAGATCGAAACAAGCAAAATTCACGAGCATCGATTTTACAAGTCGTCGAAGAGTAGACGAGAGAAAGGTGTAAACTTTTTCTCTCAGAACTGCGCGAAAACTTGTATTCCGGCTTAAAACAACGGGATACATCGTTTTAAATCAAAACTAGCAAGATTCACGACCATCGATTTTACAAGTCCTCGAAGAGTAGACGAGAAAAAGGTGTAAACTTTTCCTCTCAGAACTGCGCGAAAACTTGTATTTCGGCTCAGAACAACGGGATACAACGTTTTAGATCGAAACTAGCAAGAATCACGAGCATCGATTTTACAAGTCGTCGAAGACAAGAGGAAAGAAAAGTGTAAACTTTTTCTCTCAGAGCTGCGCGAAAACATGTATTCCGGCTCAAAACAACGGGATACATCGTTTTAGGTCGAAACTAGCAAGATTCACGAGCATCGATTTTACAAGTTGCCGAAGAGTAGACGAGAGAAAGGTGCAAACTTTTTCTCTCAGAACTGCGCGAAAACTTGTATTCCGGCTTAAAACAACGGGATACATCGTTTTAGATCGAAACTAGCAAGATTCACGAGCATCGATTTTACAAGTTGTCGAAGAGTAGATGAGAGAAAGGTGCAAACTTTTTCTCTCAGAACTGCGCGAAAACTTGTATTCCGGCTCAAAACAACGGGATACATCGTTTTAGATCGAAACTAGCAAGATTCACGAGCATCGATTTTACAAGTCGTCGAAGAGTAGACGAACAAAAGGTGTAAATTTTTTCTCTCAGAACTGCGCTAAAACTTGTATTCCGGCTCAAAACAAAGGGAGACATTGTTTTTTATCGAAACTAGCAAGAATCACGAGCATCGATTTTACAAGTCGTCGAAGAGCAGAGGAGAGAAAGGTGTAAACTTTTTCTCTCAGAACTGCGCGAAAATTTGTATTCCGGCTCAAAACAACAGGATACATCATTTTAGATCGAAACTAGCAAGATTCACGAGCATCGATTTTACAAATCGTCGAAGAGTAGACGAGAGAAAGGTGTAAAATTTTCTCTCAGAACTGCGCGAAAACTTGTATTCCGGCTGAAAACAACGGGATACATCGTTTAAATCAAAAATAGGAAAAATTCACGAGCGTCGATTTTACAAGTCGTCGAAGAGTAGACGAAAAAAAGGTGTAAACTTTTTCTTTCAGAACAGCGCGAAAACATATTCCGGCTCAAAACAACGAGATACATTGTTTTAAATCAAAACTAGCAAGATTCACGACTATCGATTTTACAAGTCCTCGAAGAGTAGACGAGAAAAAGGTGTAAACTTTTTCTTTCAGAACAGCGCGAAAACATATTCCGGCTCAAAACAACGAGATACATTGTTTTAAATCAAAACTAGCAAGATTCACGACTATCGATTTTACAAGTCCTCGAAGAGTAGACGAGAAAAAGGTGTAAGCTTTTTCTGTCAGAACTGCGCGAAAACTTGTATTCCGGCTCAAAACAACGGGATACATCGTTTTAGATCGAAACTAGCAAGCTTCACGAGCATCAATTTTGCAAGTCGTCGAAGAGTAGACGAGAGAAAGGTGCAAAATTCTTCTCTCAGAACTGCACGAAAACTTGTATTCCGGCTCACAACAACGGGATACATCGTTTTAGATCGAAACTAGCAAGATTCACGAGCATCGATTTTACAAGTCGTCGAAGATTAGACGAGAGAAAGGTGTAAACTTTTTCTTTCAGAACTGCGTGAAAACTTGTATTCCGGCTCAAAACAAAGGCATACATTGTTTTAGATCGAAACTAGCAAGATTCACGAGCATCGACTTTACAAGTCGTCGAAGAGTAGACGAGAGAATGGTGCAAACTTTTTCTCTCAGAACTGCGCGAAAACTTGCATTCCGGCTGAAAACAACGGGATACATCGTTTTAGAGCGAAACTAGCGAGATTCACGAACATCGATTTTACAAGTCGTCGAAGAGTAGACGAGAGAAAGGTGTAATCTTTTTCTCTCAGAACTGCGCGAAAACTTGTATTCCGGCTCAAAACAACGGGATACATCGTTTTAGATCGAAACTAGCAATATTCACGAACACCGATTTTACAAGTCATCGAAGAGTAAACGAGAGAAAGGTGTAAATGTTTTCTCTCAGAACTGCGCGAAAGCCTGGATTTCGGCTCAAAACAACGGGATACATTGTCTTAGCTCGAAACTAGGGAGATTTACGCACTTTGATTTTACAAGTCGTCGAAGAGTAGACGAGAAAGACCTGTAATCGTTTTCTCTCAGAACTGCGCGAAAACTTGCATTCCGGCTCAAAACAACGGCATAAATCGTTTTAGATCGAAACTAGCGAGATTCACGAACATCGATTTTACAAGTCATCGAAGAATAGACGAGAGAGAGCTGCAAACTTTTTCTCTCAGAACTGCGCGAAAACTTGCATTCCGGCTCAAAACAACGGGATACATCGTTTTAGATCGAAACTAGCATTATTCACGAACATCGATTTTACAAGTCGTCGAGAGTAGACGAGGGAAAGGTGTAATCTTTTTCTCTCAGTACTGCGCGAAAACTTGTATTCCGGCTCAAAACAACAGGATACATCGTTTTAGATCGAAACTAGCGAGATTTAGACACTTCGATTTTACAACTCGTCAAGAGTAGACGAGAGAAAGCTGTAAAGTTTTTCTCTCAGATCTGCGCGAAAACATTTATTCCGGCTCAAAACAAATGAATACATCGTTTTAGATCGAAATTAGCGAGATTCACGAACACCGATTTTACAAGTCGTCGAAGAGTAGACGAAAGAAAGCTGTAGTTTTTCTCTCAGAACTGCGCGAAAACTTGCATTCCGGCTCAAAACAACGGGATACATCGTTTTAGATCGAAGCTAGCGAGATTCACAAACATCGATTTTACATGTCGCCGAAGAGTAGACGAGAAAATGGTATAAAATTTCTCTAAGAACTCTCGCTAAAACTTGGATTCTGGCTCAAACAACGAGATACATCGTTTTAGATCGAAACTAGCCAGATTTACGCACTTTGATTTTACAAGTCTCGAAGAGTAGACGAGAGAGAGCTGTAAACTTTTTACTCAGAACTGCGCAAAATCTTGTGTTCCGGCTCAAAACAACGGGATTCATCGTTTTTGATCGAAACTAGCAAGATTTATGCACTTTGGTTTCACAAGTCGTAGAGAGTAAACGAGAGAAAACTGTAAAGGTTTTCTCTCAGAACTGCGCGAAAACATATTCCGGCTCAAAACAACGGGATACATCATTTTAGATCAAAACTAGCGAGACTCACAAACATCGATTTTACATGTCGTCGAAGAGTAGACGAGAGAGAGCTGCATACGTTTTCTCTCAGAACTGCGCGAAAACTTGCATTCCGGCTCAAAACAACGGGATACATCGTTTTAGATCGAAGCTAGCGAGATTCACAAACATCGATTTTACATGTCGTCGAAGAGTAGACGAGAAAATGGTATAAACTTTTCTCTAAGAACTCTCGCGAAAACTTGGATTCCGGCTCAAAACAACGGGATACATCGTTTAAATCAAAAATAGGAAAAATTCACGAGCGTCGATTTTACAAGTCGTCGAAGAGTAGACGAAAAAAAGGTGTAAAATTCTTCTCTCAGAACTGCGCGAAAACTTGTATTCCGGCTCAAAACAAAGGGAGACATTGTTTTTTATCGAAACTAGCAAGAATCACGAGCATCGATTTTACAAGTCGTCGAAGAGCAGAGGAGAGAAATGTGTAAACTTTTTCTCTCAGAACTGCGCGAAAATTTGTATTCCGGCTCAAAACAACAGGATACATCATTTTAGATCGAAACTAGCAAGATTCACGAGCATCGATTTTACAAATCGTCGAAGAGTAGACGAGAGAAAGGTGTAAAATTTTCTCTCAGAACCTCGCGAAAACTTGTATTCCGGCTCAAAACAACGGGATACATCGTTTAAATCAAAAATAGGAAAAATTCACGAGCGTCGATTTTACAAGTCGTCGAAGAGTAGACGAAAAAAAGGTGTAAACTTTTTCTTTCAGAACAGCGCGAAAACATATTCCGGCTCAAAACAACGAGATACATTGTTTTAAATCAAAACTAGCAAGATTCACGACCATCGATTTTACAAGTCCTCGAAGAGTAGACGAGAAAAAGGTGTAAGCTTTTTCTGTCAGAACTGCGCGAAAACTTGTATTCCGGCTCAAAACAACGGGATACATCGTTTTAGATCGAAACTAGCAAGCTTCACGAGCATCAATTTTGCAAGTCGTCGAAGAGTAGACGAGAGAAAGGTGTAAAATTCTTCTCTCAGAACTGCACGAAAACTTGTATTCCGGCTCACAACAACGGGATACATCGTTTTAGATCGAAACTAGCAAGATTCACGAGCATCGATTTTACAAGTCGTCGAAGATTAAACGAGAGAAAGGTGTAAACTTTTTCTTTCAGAACTGCGTGAAAACTTGTATTCCGGCTCAAAACAAAGGCATACATTGTTTTAGATCGAAACTAGCAAGATTCACGAGCATCGATTTTACAAGTCGTCGAAGAGTAGACGAGAGAAAGGTGCAAACGTTTTCTCTCAGAACTGCGCGAAAACTTGTATTCCGGCTCAAAACAACGGGATACATCGTTTTAGATCGAAACTAGCAAGATTCGCGAGCATCGATTTTACAACTCGTCGAAGAGTAGAGGAGAGAAAGGTGTAAACTTTTTCTCTCAGAACTGCGCGAAAACTTGTATTCCGGCTCAAAACAACAGGATACATCGTTTTAGATTGAAACTAGCAAGATTCACGAGCATCGATTTTACAAGTCGTCGAAGAGTAGACGAGAGAAAGGTGTAGATTTTTTCTCTCAGAACTGCGCGAAAACTTGTATTCCGGCTCAAAACAACAGGATACATCATTTTAGATCGAAACTAGCAAGATTCACGAGCATCGATTTTACAAATCGTCGAAGAGTAGACGAGAGAAAGGTGTAAAATTTTCTCTCAGAACTGCGCGAAAACTTGTATTCCGGCTCAAAACAACGGGATACATCGTTTTAATTCGAAAATAGGAAAAATTCACGAGCGTCGATTTTACAAGTCGTCGAAGAGTAGACGAAAAAATGTGTGAACATTTTCTTTCAGAACAGCGCGAAAACTTATACTCTGGCTCAAAACAACGAGATACATTGTTTTAAATCAAAACTAGCAAGATTCACGACCATCGATTTTACAAGTCCTCGAAGAGTAGATGAGAAAAAGGTGTAAACTTCTTCTCTCAGAACTGCGCGAAAACTTGTATTCCGTCTCAAAACAACGGGATACATCGTTTTAGATCGAAACTAGCAAGATTCACGAGCATCAATTTTACAAGTCATCGAAGATTAGACGAGAGAAATGTGTAAACGTTTTCTCTCAGAACTGCGTGAAAACTTGTATTCCGGCTCAAAACAAAGGCATACATTGTTTTAGATCGAAACTAGCAAGATTCACGAGCATCGATTTTACAAGTCGTCGAAGAGTAGAGGAGAGAAAGGTGTAAACTTTTTCTCTCAGAACTGCGCGAAAACTTGTATTCCGGCTCAAAACAACGGGATACATCGTTTTAGATCGAAACTAGCAAGATTCACGAGCATCGATTTTACAAGTCTTCGAAGAGTAGACGAGAGAAAGGTGCAAACTTTTCCACTCAGAACTGCGCGAAAACTTGTATTCCGGCTCAAAACAACGGGATACATCGTTTTAGATCGAAACAAGCAAAATTCACGAGCATCGATTTTACAAGTCGTCCAAGAGTAGACGAGAGAAAGGTGTAAACTTTTTCTCTCAGAACTGCGCGAAAACTTGTATTCCGGCTTAAAACAACGGGATACATCGTTTTAAATCAAAACTAGCAAGATTCACGACCATCGATTTTACAAGTCCTCGAAGAGTAGACGAGAAAAAGGTGTAAACTTTTCCTCTCAGAACTGCGCGAAAACTTGTATTTCGGCTCAGAACAACGGGATACAACGTTTTAGATCGAAACTAGCAAGAATCACGAGCATCGATTTTACAAGTCGTCGAAGACAAGAGGAAAGAAAAGTGTAAACTTTTTCTCTCAGAGCTGCGCGAAAACATGTATTCCGGCTCAAAACAACGGGATACATCGTTTTAGGTCGAAACTAGCAAGATTCACGAGCATCGATTTTACAAGTTGCCGAAGAGTAGACGAGAGAAAGGTGCAAACTTTTTCTCTCAGAACTGCGCGAAAACTTGTATTCCGGCTTAAAACAACGGGATACATCGTTTTAGATCGAAACTAGCAAGATTCACGAGCATCGATTTTACAAGTTGTCGAAGAGTAGATGAGAGAAAGGTGCAAACTTTTTCTCTCAGAACTGCGCGAAAACTTGTATTCCGGCTCAAAACAACGGGATACATCGTTTTAGATCGAAACTAGCAAGATTCACGAGCATCGATTTTACAAGTCGTCGAAGAGTAGACGAACAAAAGGTGTAAATTTTTTCTCTCAGAACTGCGCTAAAACTTGTATTCCGGCTCAAAACAAAGGGAGACATTGTTTTTTATCGAAACTAGCAAGAATCACGAGCATCGATTTTACAAGTCGTCGAAGAGCAGAGGAGAGAAAGGTGTAAACTTTTTCTCTCAGAACTGCGCGAAAATTTGTATTCCGGCTCAAAACAACAGGATACATCATTTTAGATCGAAACTAGCAAGATTCACGAGCATCGATTTTACAAATCGTCGAAGAGTAGACGAGAGAAAGGTGTAAAATTTTCTCTCAGAACTGCGCGAAAACTTGTATTCCGGCTCAAAACAACGGGATACATCGTTTAAATCAAAAATAGGAAAAATTCACGAGCGTCGATTTTACAAGTCGTCGAAGAGTAGACGAAAAAAAGGTGTAAACTTTTTCTTTCAGAACAGCGCGAAAACATATTCCGGCTCAAAACAACGAGATACATTGTTTTAAATCAAAACTAGCAAGATTCACGACTATCGATTTTACAAGTCCTCGAAGAGTAGACGAGAAAAAGGTGTAAGCTTTTTCTGTCAGAACTGCGCGAAAACTTGTATTCCGGCTCAAAACAACGGGATACATCGTTTTAGATCGAAACTAGCAAGCTTCACGAGCATCAATTTTGCAAGTCGTCGAAGAGTAGACGAGAGAAAGGTGTAAAATTCTTCTCTCAGAACTGCACGAAAACTTGTATTCCGGCTCACAACAACGGGATACATCGTTTTAGATCGAAACTAGCAAGATTCACGAGCATTGATTTTACAAGTCGTCGAAGATTAGACGAGAGAAAGGTGTAAACTTTTTCTTTCAGAACTGCGTGAAAACTTGTATTCCGGCTCAAAACAAAGGCATACATTGTTTTAGATCGAAACTAGCAAGATTCACGAGCATCGATTTTACAAGTCGTCGAAGAGTAGACGAGAGAAAGGTGCAAACGTTTTCTCTCAGAACTGCGCGAAAACTTGTATTCCGGCTCAAAACAACGGGATACATCGTTTTAGATCGAAACTAGCAAGTTTCACGAGCATCGATTTTACAAGTCGTGGAAGAGTAGACGAAAAAAAGGTGTAAATTTTTTCTCTCAGAACTGCGTGAAAACTTGTATTCCGGCTCAAAACAACGGGATACATTGTTTTAGATCGAAACTAGCAAGATTCACGAGCATCGATTTTACAACTCGTCGAAGAGTAGAGGAGAGAAAGGTGTATACGTTTTCTCTCAGAACTGCGCGAAAACTTGTATTCCGGCTCAAAACAACAGGATACATCGTTTTAGATCGAAGCTAGCAAGATTCACGAGCATCGATTTTACAAGTTGTCGAAGAGTAGATGAGAGAAAGGTGCAAACTTTTTCTCTCAGAACTGCGCGAAAACTTGTATTCCGGCTCAAAACAACGGGATACATCGTTTTAGATCGAAACTAGCAAGATTCACGAGCATCGATTTTACAAGTCGTCGAAGAGTAGACGAACAAAAGGTGTAAATTTTTTCTCTCAGAACTGCGCTAAAACTTGTATTCCGGCTCAAAACAAAGGGAGACATTGTTTTTTATCGAAACTAGCAAGAATCACGAGCATCGATTTTACAAGTCGTCGAAGAGCAGAGGAGAGAAAGGTGTAAACTTTTTCTCTCAGAACTGCGCGAAAATTTGTATTCCGGCTCAAAACAACAGGATACATCATTTTAGATCGAAACTAGCAAGATTCACGAGCATCGATTTTACAAATCGTCGAAGAGTAGACGAGAGAAAGGTGTAAAATTTTCTCTCAGAACTGCGCGAAAACTTGTATTCCGGCTCAAAACAACGGGATACATCGTTTAAATCAAAAATAGGAAAAATTCACGAGCGTCGATTTTACAAGTCGTCGAAGAGTAGACGAAAAAAAGGTGTAAACTTTTTCTTTCAGAACAGCGCGAAAACATATTCCGGCTCAAAACAACGAGATACATTGTTTTAAATCAAAACTAGCAAGATTCACGACCATCGATTTTACAAGTCCTCGAAGAGTAGACGAGAAAAAGGTGTAAGCTTTTTCTGTCAGAACTGCGCGAAAACTTGTATTCCGGCTCAAAACAACGGGATACATCGTTTTAGATCGAAACTAGCAAGCTTCACGAGCATCAATTTTGCAAGTCGTCGAAGAGTAGACGAGAGAAAGGTGTAAAATTCTTCTCTCAGAACTGCACGAAAACTTGTATTCCGGCTCACAACAACGGGATACATCGTTTTAGATCGAAACTAGCAAGATTCACGAGCATCGATTTTACAAGTCGTCGAAGATTAGACGAGAGAAAGGTGTAAACTTTTTCTTTCAGAACTGCGTGAAAACTTGTATTGCGGCTCAAAACAAAGGCATACATTGTTTTAGATCGAAACTAGCAAGATTCACGAGCATCGATTTTACAAGTCGTCGAAGAGTAGACGAGAGAAAGGTGCAAACGTTTTCTCTCAGAACTGCGCGAAAACTTGTATTCCGGCTCAAAACAACGGGATACATCGTTTTAGATCGAAACTAGCAAGTTTCACGAGCATCGATTTTACAAGTCGTGGAAGAGTAGACGAAAAAAAGGTGTACATTTTTTCTCTCAGAACTGCGCGAAAACTTGTATTCCGGCTCAAAACAACGGGATACATTGTTTTAGATCGAAACTAGCAAGATTCACGAGCATCGATTTTACAACTCGTCGAAGAGTAGAGGAGAGAAAGGTGTATACGTTTTCTCTCAGAACTGCGCGAAAACTTGTATTCCGGCTCAAAACAACAGGATACATCATTTTAGATCGAAACTAGCAAGATTCACGAGCATCGATTTTACAAATCGTCGAAGAGTAGACGAGAGAAAGGTGTAAAATTTTCTCTCAGAACTGCGCGAAAACTTGTATTCCGGCTCAAAACAACGGGATACATCGTTTTAATTCGAAAATAGAAAAAATTCACGAGCGTCGATTTTACAAGTCGTCGAAGAGTAGACGAAAAAATGTGTGAACATTTTCTTTCAGAACAGCGCGAAAACTTATACTCTGGCTCAAAACAACGAGATACATTGTTTTAAATCAAAACTAGCAAGATTCACGACCATCGATTTTACAAGTCCTCGAAGAGTAGATGAGAAAAAGGTGTAAACTTCTTCTCTCAGAACTGCGCGAAAACTTGTATTCCGTCTCAAAACAACGGGATACATCGTTTTAGATCGAAACTAGCAAGATTCACGAGCATCGATTTTACAAGTCATCGAAGATTAGACGAGAGAAATGTGTAAACGTTTTCTCTCAGAACTGCGTGAAAACTTGTATTCCGGCTCAAAACAAAGGCATACATTGTTTTAGATCGAAACTAGCAAGATTCACGAGCATCGATTTTACAAGTCGTCAAAGAGTAGAGGAGAGAAAGGTGTAAACTTTTTCTCTCAGAACTGCGCGAAAACTTGTATTCCGGCTCAAAACAACGGGATACATCGTTTTAGATCGAAACTAGCAAGATTCACGAGCATCGATTTTACAAGTCGTCTAAGAGTAGACGAGAGAAAGGTGTAGATTTTTTCTCTCAGAACTGCGCGAAAACTTATAATCCGGCTCAAAACAACGAGATACATCGTTTTAAATCAAAACTAGCAAGATTCACGACCATCGATTTTACAAGTCCTCGAAGAGTAGACGAGAAAAAGGTGTAAACTTTTCCTCTCAGAACTGCGCGAAAACTTGTATTTCGGCTCAGAACAACGGGATACAACGTTTTAGATCGAAACTAGCAAGAATCACGAGCATCGATTTTACAAGTCGTCGAAGACAAGAGGAGAGAAAAGTGTAAACTTTTTCTCTCAGAGCTGCGCGAATACATGTATTCCGGCTCAAAACAACGGGATACATCGTTTTAGGTCGAAACTAGCAAGATTCACGAGCATCGATTTTACAAGTTGCCGAAGAGTAGACGAGAGAAAGGTGGAAACTTTTTCTCTCAGAACTGCGCGAAAACTTGTATTCCGGCTTAAAACAACGGGATACATCGTTTTAGATCGAAACTAGCAAGTTTCACGAGCATCGATTTTACAAGTCGTCGAAGAGCAGAGGAGAGAAAGGTGTAAACTTTTTCTCTCTGAACTGCGCGAAAATTTGTATTCCGGCTCAAAACAACAGGATACATCATTTTAGATCGAAACTAGCAAGATTCACGAGCATCGATTTTACAAATCGTCGAAGAGTAGACGAGAGAAAGGTGTAAACGTTTCTCTCAGAACTGCGCGAAAACTTGTATTTCGGCTCAGAACAACGGGATACAACGTTTTAGATCGAAACTAGCAAGAATCACGAGCATCGATTTTACAAGTCGTCGAAGACAAGAGGAGAGAAAAGTGTAAACTTTTTCTTTCAGAACTGCGTGAAAACTTGTATTCCGGCTCAAAACAAAGGCATACATTGTTTTAGATCGAAACTAGCAAGATTCACGAGCATCGATTTTACAAGTCGTCGAAGAGTAGACGAGAGAAAGGTGCAAACGTTTTCTCTCAGAACTGCGCGAAAACTTGTATTCCGGCTCAAAACAACGGGATACATCGTTTTAGATCGAAACTAGCAAGTTTCAGGAGCATCGATTTTACAAGTCGTGGAAGAGTAGACGAAAAAAAGGTGTAAATTTTTTCTCTCAGAACTGCGCGAAAACTTGTATTCCGGCTCAAAACAACGGGATACATTGTTTTAGATCGAAACTAGCAAGATTCACGAGCATCGATTTTACAACTCGTCGAAGAGTAGAGGAGAGAAAGGTGTATACGTTTTCTCTCAGAACTGCGCGAAAACTTGTATTCCGGCTCAAAACAACAGGATACATCATTTTAGATCGAAACTAGCAAGATTCACGAGCATCGATTTTACAAATCGTCGAAGAGTAGACGAGAGAAAGGTGTAAAATTTTCTCTCAGAACTGCGCGAAAACTTGTATTCCGGCTCAAAACAACGGGATACATCGTTTTAATTCGAAAATAGAAAAAATTCACGAGCGTCGATTTTACAAGTCGTCGAAGAGTAGACGAAAAAATGTGTGAACATTTTCTTTCAGAACAGCGCGAAAACTTATACTCTGGCTCAAAACAACGAGATACATTGTTTTAAATCAAAACTAGCAAGATTCACGACCATCGATTTTACAAGTCCTCGAAGAGTAGATGAGAAAAAGGTGTAAACTTCTTCTCTCAGAACTGCGCGAAAACTTGTATTCCGTCTCAAAACAACGGGATACATCGTTTTAGATCGAAACTAGCAAGATTCACGAGCATCGATTTTACAAGTCATCGAAGATTAGACGAGAGAAATGTGTAAACGTTTTCTCTCAGAACTGCGTGAAAACTTGTATTCCGGCTCAAAACAAAGGCATACATTGTTTTAGATCGAAACTAGCAAGATTCACGAGCATCGATTTTACAAGTCGTCGAAGAGTAGAGGAGAGAAAGGTGTAAACTTTTTCTCTCAGAACTGCGCGAAAACTTGTATTCCGGCTCAAAACAACGGGATACATCGTTTTAGATCGAAACTAGCAAGATTCACGAGCATCGATTTTACAAGTCGTCTAAGAGTAGACGAGAGAAAGGTGTAGATTTTTTCTCTCAGAACTGCGCGAAAACTTATATTCCGGCTCAAAACAACGAGATACATCGTTTTAAATCAAAACTAGCAAGATTCACGACCATCGATTTTACAAGTCCTCGAAGAGTAGACGAGAAAAAGGTGTAAACTTTTCCTCTCAGAACTGCGCGAAAACTTGTATTTCGGCTCAGAACAACGGGATACAACGTTTTAGATCGAAACTAGCAAGAATCACGAGCATCGATTTTACAAGTGGTCGAAGACAAGAGGAGAGAAAAGTGTAAACTTTTCTCTCAGAGCTGCGCGAAAACATGTATTCCGGCTCAAAACAACGGGATACATCGTTTTAGGTCGAAACTAGCAAGATTCACGAGCATCGATTTTACAAGTTGCCGAAGAGTAGACGAGAGAAAGGTGGAAACTTTTTCTCTCAGAACTGCGCGAAAACTTGTATTCCGGCTTAAAACAACGGGATACATCGTTTTAGATCGAAACTAGCAAGTTTCACGAGCATCGATTTTACAAGTCGTCGAAGAGCAGAGGAGAGAAAGGTGTAAACTTTTTCTCTCAGAACTGCGCGAAAATTTGTATTCCGGCTCAAAACAACAGGATATATCATTTTAGATCGAAACTAGCAAGATTCACGAGCATCGATTTTACAAATCGTCGAAGAGTAGACGAGAGAAAGGTGTAAAATTTTCTCTCAGAACTGCGCGAAAACTTGTATTCCGGCTCAAAACAACGGGATACATCGTTTAAATCAAAAATAGGAAAAATTCACGAGCGTCGATTTTACAAGTCGTCGAAGAGTAGACGAAAAAAAGGTGTAAACTTTTCCTCTCAGAACTGCGCGAAAACTTGTATTTCGGCTCAGAACAACGGGATACAACGTTTTAGATCGAAACTAGCAAGAATCACGAGCATCGATTTTACAAGTCGTCGAAGACAAGAGGAGAGAAAAGTGTAAACTTTTTCTCTCAGAGCTGCGCGAAAACATGTATTCCGGCTCAAAACAACGGGATACATCGTTTTAGGTCGAAACTAGCAAGATTCACGAGCATCGATTTTACAAGTTGCCGAAGAGTAGACGAGAGAAAGGTGCAAACTTTTTCTCTCAGAACTGCGCGAAAACTTGTATTCCGGCTTAAAACAACGGGATACATCGTTTTAGATCGAAACTAGCAAGATTCACGAGCATCGATTTTACAAGTTGTCGAAGAGTAGATGAGAGAAAGGTGCAAACTTTTTCTCTCAGAACTGCGCGAAAACTTGTATTCCGGCTCAAAACAACGGGATACATCGTTTTAGATCGAAACTAGCAAGATTCACGAGCATCGATTTTACAAGTCGTCGAAGAGTAGACGAACAAAAGGTGTAAATTTTTTCTCTCAGAACTGCGCTAAAACTTGTATTCCGGCTCAAAACAAAGGAAGACATTGTTTTTTATCGAAACTAGCAAGAATCACGAGCATCGATTTTACAAGTCGTCGAAGAGCAGAGGAGAGAAAGGTGTAAACTTTTTCTCTCAGAACTGCGCGAAAATTTGTATTCCGGCTCAAAACAACAGGATACATAATTTTAGATCGAAACTAGCAAGATTCACGAGCATCGATTTTACAAATCGTCGAAGAGTAGACGAGAGAAAGGTGTAAAATTTTCTCTCAGAACTGCGCGAAAACTTGTATTCCGGCTCAAAACAACGGGATACATCGTTTAAATCAAAAATAGGAAAAATTCACGAGCGTCGATTTTACAAGTCGTCGAAGAGTAGACGAAAAAAAGGTGTAAACTTTTTCTTTCAGAACAGCGCGAAAACATATTCCGGCTCAAAACAATGGCATACATTGTTTTAGATCGAAACTAGCAAGATTCACGAGCATCGATTTTACAAGTCGTCGAAGAGTAGACGAGAGAAAGGTGCAAACGTTTTCTCTCAGAACTGCGCGAAAACTTGTATTCCGGCTCAAAACAACGGGATACATCGTTTTAGATCGAAACTAGCAAGATTCACGAGCATCGATTTTACAAGTTGCCGAAGAGTAGACGAGAGAAAGGTGGAAACTTTTTCTCTCAGAACTGCGCGAAAACTTGTATTCCGGCTTAAAACAACGGGATACATCGTTTTAGATCGAAACTAGCAAGTTTCACGAGCATCGATTTTACAAGTCGTCGAAGAGCAGAGGAGAGAAAGGTGTAAACTTTTTCTCTCAGAACTGCGCGAAAATTTGTATTCCGGCTCAAAACAACAGGATATATCATTTTAGATCGAAACTAGCAAGATTCACGAGCATCGATTTTACAAATCGTCGAAGAGTAGACGAGAGAAAGGTGTAAAATTTTCTCTCAGAACTGCGCGAAAACTTGTATTCCGGCTCAAAACAACGGGATACATCGTTTAAATCAAAAATAGGAAAAATTCACGAGCGTCGATTTTACAAGTCGTCGAAGAGTAGACGAAAAAAAGGTGTAAACTTTTCCTCTCAGAACTGCGCGAAAACTTGTATTTCGGCTCAGAACAACGGGATACAACGTTTTAGATCGAAACTAGCAAGAATCACGAGCATCGATTTTACAAGTCGTCGAAGACAAGAGGAGAGAAAAGTGTAAACTTTTTCTCTCAGAGCTGCGCGAAAACATGTATTCCGGCTCAAAACAACGGGATACATCGTTTTAGGTCGAAACTAGCAAGATTCACGAGCATCGATTTTACAAGTCATCGAAGATTAGACGAGAGAAATGTGTAAACGTTTTCTCTCAGAACTGCGTGAAAACTTGTATTCCGGCTCAAAACAAAGGCATACATTGTTTTAGATCGAAACTAGCAAGATTCACGAGCATCGATTTTACAAGTCGTCGAAGAGTAGAGGAGAGAAAGGTGTAAACTTTTTCTCTCAGAACTGCGCGAAAACTTGTATTCCAGCACAAAACAACGGGATACATCGTTTTAGATCGAAACTAGCAAGATTCACGAGCATCGATTTTACAAGTCTTCGAAGAGTAGACGAGAGAAAGGTGCAAACTTTTCCACTCAGAACTGCGCGAAAACTTGTATTCCGGCTCAAAACAACGGGATACATCGTTTTAGATCGAAACAAGCAAAATTCACGAGCATCGATTTTACAAGTCGTCGAAGAGTAGACGAGAGAAAGGTGTAAACTTTTTCTCTCAAAACTGCACGAAAACTTGTATTCCGGGTCAAAACAACGGGATACATCGTTTTAGATCGAAACTAGCAAGATTCACGAGCATCGATTTTACAAGTCGTCTAAGAGTAGACGAGAGAAAGGTGTAGATTTTTTCTCTCAGAACTGCGCGAAAACTTATAATCCGGCTCAAAACAACGAGATACATCGTTTTAAATCAAAACTAGCAAGATTCACGACCATCGATTTTACAAGTCCTCGAAGAGTAGACGAGAAAAAGGTGTAAACTTTTCCTCTCAGAACTGCGCGAAAACTTGTATTTCGGCTCAGAACAACGGGATACAACGTTTTAGATCGAAACTAGCAAGAATCACGAGCATCGATTTTACAAGTCGTCGAAGACAAGAGGAGAGAAAAGTGTAAACTTTTTCTCTCAGAGCTGCGCGAAAACATGTATTCCGGCTCAAAACAACGGGATACATCGTTTTAGGTCGAAACTAGCAAGATTCACGAGCATCGATTTTACAAGTTGCCGAAGAGTAGACGAGAGAAAGGTGCAAACTTTTTCTCTCAGAACTGCGCGAAAACTTGTATTCCGGCTTAAAACAACGGGATACATCGTTTTAGATCGAAACTAGCAAGATTCACGAGCATCGATTTTACAAGTTGTCGAAGAGTAGATGAGAGAAAGGTGCAAACTTTTTCTCTCAGAACTGCGCGAAAACTTGCATTCCGGCTCAAAACAACGGGGTACATCGTTTTAGATCGAAACTACCATTATTCACGAACATCGATTTTACAACTCGTCGAGAGTAGACGAGAAAAAGGTGTAAACTTTTCCTCTCAGAACTGCGCGAAAACTTGTATTTCGGCTCAGAACAACGGGATACAACGTTTTAGATCGAAACTAGCAAGAATCACGAGCATCGATTTTACAAGTCGTCGAAGACAAGAGGAGAGAAAAGTGTAAACTTTTTCTCTCAGAGCTGCGCGAAAACATGTATTCCGGCTCAAAACAACGGGATACATCGTTTTAGGTCGAAACTAGCAAGATTCACGAGCATCGATTTTACAAGTCGTCGAAGAGTAGAGGAGAGAAAGGTGCAAACTTTTTCTCTCAGAACTGCGCGAAAACTTGTATTCCGGCTCAAAACAACGGGATACATCGTTTTAGATCGAAACTAGCAAGATTCACGAGCATCGATTTTACAAGTCGTCGAAGAGTAGACGAACAAAAGGTGTAAATTTTTTCTCTCAGAACTGCGCTAAAACTTGTATTCCGGCTCAAAACAAAGGGAGACATTGTTTTTTATCGAAACTAGCAAGAATCACGAGCATCGATTTTACAAGTCGTCGAAGAGCAGAGGAGAGAAAGGTGTAAACTTTTTCTCTCAGAACTGCGCGAAAATTTGTATTCCGGCTCAAAACAACAGGATACATCATTTTAGATCGAAACTAGCAAGATTCACGAGCATCGATTTTACAAATCGTCGAAGAGTAGACGAGAGAAAGGTGTAAAATTTTCTCTCAGAACTGCGCGAAAACTTGTATTCCGGCTCAAAACAACGGGATACATCGTTTAAATCAAAAATAGGAAAAATTCACGAGCGTCGATTTTACAAGTCGTCGAAGAGTAGACGAAAAAAAGGTGTAAACTTTTTCTTTCAGAACAGCGCGAAAACATATTCCGGCTCAAAACAACGAGATACATTGTTTTAAATCAAAACTAGCAAGATTCACGACCATCGATTTTACAAGTCCTCGAAGAGTAGACGAGAAAAAGGTGTAAGCTTTTTCTCTCAGAACTGCGCGAAAACTTGTATTCCGGCTCAAAACAACGGGATACATCGTTTTAGATCGAAACTAGCAAGCTTCACGAGCATCAATTTTGCAAGTCTTCGAAGAGTAGACGAGAGAAAGGTGTAAAATTTTTCTCTCAGAACTGCACGAAAACTTGTATTCCGGCTCAAAACAACGGGATACATCGTTTTAGATCGAAACTAGCAAGATTCACGAGCATCGATTTTACAAGTCGTCGAAGATTAGACGAGAGAAAGGTGTAAACTTTTTCTTTCAGAACTGCGCGAAAACTTGTATTTCGGCTCAGAACAACGGGATACAACGTTTTAGATCGAAACTAGCAAGAATCACGAGCATCGATTTTACAAGTCGTCGAAGACAAGAGGAGAGAAAAGTGTAAACTTTTTCTCTCAGAGCTGCGCGAAAACATGTATTCCGGCTCAAAACAACGGGATACATCGTTTTAGGTCGAAACTAGCAAGATTCACGAGCATCGATTTTACAAGTTGCCGAAGAGTAGACGAGAGAAAGGTGCAAACTTTTTCTCTCAGAACTGCGCGAAAACTTGTATTCCGGCTTAAAACAACGGGATACATCGTTTTAGATCGAAACTAGCAAGATTCACGAGCATCGATTTTACAAGTTGTCGAAGAGTAGATGAGAGAAAGGTGCAAACTTTTTCTCTCAGAACTGCGCGAAAACTTGTATTCCGGCTCAAAACAACGGGATACATCGTTTTAGATCGAAACTAGCAAGATTCACGAGCATCGATTTTACAAGTCGTCGAAGAGTAGACGAACAAAAGGTGTAAATTTTTTCTCTCAGAACTGCGCTAAAACTTGTATTCCGGCTCAAAACAAAGGAAGACATTGTTTTTTATCGAAACTAGCAAGAATCACGAGCATCGATTTTACAAGTCGTCGAAGAGCAGAGGAGAGAAAGGTGTAAACTTTTTCTCTCAGAACTGCGCGAAAATTTGTATTCCGGCTCAAAACAACAGGATACATAATTTTAGATCGAAACTAGCAAGATTCACGAGCATCGATTTTACAAATCGTCGAAGAGTAGACGAGAGAAAGGTGTAAAATTTTCTCTCAGAACTGCGCGAAAACTTGTATTCCGGCTCAAAACAACGGGATACATCGTTTAAATCAAAAATAGGAAAAATTCACGAGCGTCGATTTTACAAGTCGTCGAAGAGTAGACGAAAAAAAGGTGTAAACTTTTTCTTTCAGAACAGCGCGAAAACATATTCCGGCTCAAAACAAAGGCATACATTGTTTTAGATCGAAACTAGCAAGATTCACGAGCATCGATTTTACAAGTCGTCGAAGAGTAGACGAGAGAAAGGTGCAAACGTTTTCTCTCAGAACTGCGCGAAAACTTGTATTCCGGCTCAAAACAACGGGATACATCGTTTTAGATCGAAACTAGCAAGATTCACGAGCATCGATTTTACAAGTTGCCGAAGAGTAGACGAGAGAAAGGTGGAAACTTTTTCTCTCAGAACTGCGCGAAAACTTGTATTCCGGCTTAAAACAACGGGATACATCGTTTTAGATCGAAACTAGCAAGTTTCACGAGCATCGATTGTACAAGTCGTCGAAGAGCAGAGGAGAGAAAGGTGTAAACTTTTTCTCTCAGAACTGCGCGAAAATTTGTATTCCGGCTCAAAACAACAGGATATATCATTTTAGATCGAAACTAGCAAGATTCACGAGCATCGATTTTACAAATCGTCGAAGAGTAGACGAGAGAAAGGTGTAAAATTTTCTCTCAGAACTGCGCGAAAACTTGTATTCCGGCTCAAAACAACGGGATACATCGTTTAAATCAAAAATAGGAAAAATTCACGAGCGTCGATTTTACAAGTCGTCGAAGAGTAGACGAAAAAAAGGTGTAAACTTTTCCTCTCAGAACTGCGCGAAAACTTGTATTTCGGCTCAGAACAACGGGATACAACGTTTTAGATCGAAACTAGCAAGAATCACGAGCATCGATTTTACAAGTCGTCGAAGACAAGAGGAGAGAAAAGTGTAAACTTTTTCTCTCAGAGCTGCGCGAAAACATGTATTCCGGCTCAAAACAACGGGATACATCGTTTTAGGTCGAAACTAGCAAGATTCACGAGCATCGATTTTACAAGTCATCGAAGATTAGACGAGAGAAATGTGTAAACGTTTTCTCTCAGAACTGCGTGAAAACTTGTATTCCGGCTCAAAACAAAGGCATACATTGTTTTAGATCGAAACTAGCAAGATTCACGAGCATCGATTTTACAAGTCGTCGAAGAGTAGAGGAGAGAAAGGTGTAAACTTTTTCTCTCAGAACTGCGCGAAAACTTGTATTCCGGCACAAAACAACGGGATACATCGTTTTAGATCGAAACTAGCAAGATTCACGAGCATCGATTTTACAAGTCTTCGAAGAGTAGACGAGAGAAAGGTGCAAACTTTTCCACTCAGAACTGCGCGAAAACTTGTATTCCGGCTCAAAACAACGGGATACATCGTTTTAGATCGAAACAAGCAAAATTCACGAGCATCGATTTTACAAGTCGTCGAAGAGTAGACGAGAGAAAGGTGTAAACTTTTTCTCTCAAAACTGCACGAAAACTTGTATTCCGGGTCAAAACAACGGGATACATCGTTTTAGATCGAAACTAGCAAGATTCACGAGCATCGATTTTACAAGTCGTCTAAGAGTAGACGAGAGAAAGGTGTAGATTTTTTCTCTCAGAACTGCGCGAAAACTTATAATCCGGCTCAAAACAACGAGATACATCGTTTTAAATCAAAACTAGCAAGATTCACGACCATCGATTTTACAAGTCCTCGAAGAGTAGACGAGAAAAAGGTGTAAACTTTTCCTCTCAGAACTGCGCGAAAACTTGTATTTCGGCTCAGAACAACGGGATACAACGTTTTAGATCGAAACTAGCAAGAATCACGAGCATCGATTTTACAAGTCGTCGAAGACAAGAGGAGAGAAAAGTGTAAACTTTTTCTCTCAGAGCTGCGCGAAAACATGTATTCCGGCTCAAAACAACGGGATACATCGTTTTAGGTCGAAACTAGCAAGATTCACGAGCATCGATTTTACAAGTTGCCGAAGAGTAGACGAGAGAAAGGTGCAAACTTTTTCTCTCAGAACTGCGCGAAAACTTGTATTCCGGCTTAAAACAACGGGATACATCGTTTTAGATCGAAACTAGCAAGATTCACGAGCATCGATTTTACAAGTTGTCGAAGAGTAGATGAGAGAAAGGTGCAAACTTTTTCTCTCAGAACTGCGCGAAAACTTGCATTCCGGCTCAAAACAACGGGGTACATCGTTTTAGATCGAAACTACTATTATTCACGAACATCGATTTTACAACTCGTCGAGAGTAGACGAGAAAAAGGTGTAAACTTTTCCTCTCAGAACTGCGCGAAAACTTGTATTTCGGCTCAGAACAACGGGATACAACGTTTTAGATCGAAACTAGCAAGAATCACGAGCATCGATTTTACAAGTCGTCGAAGACAAGAGGAGAGAAAAGTGTAAACTTTTTCTCTCAGAGCTGCGCGAAAACATGTATTCCGGCTCAAAACAACGGGATACATCGTTTTAGGTCGAAACTAGCAAGATTCACGAGCATCGATTTTACAAGTCGTCGAAGAGTAGAGGAGAGAAAGGTGCAAACTTTTTCTCTCAGAACTGCGCGAAAACTTGTATTCCGGCTCAAAACAACGGGATACATCGTTTTAGATCGAAACTAGCAAGATTCACGAGCATCGATTTTACAAGTCGTCGAAGAGTAGACGAACAAAAGGTGTAAATTTTTTCTCTCAGAACTGCGCTAAAACTTGTATTCCGGCTCAAAACAAAGGGAGACATTGTTTTTTATCGAAACTAGCAAGAATCACGAGCATCGATTTTACAAGTCGTCGAAGAGCAGAGGAGAGAAAGGTGTAAACTTTTTCTCTCAGAACTGCGCGAAAATTTGTATTCCGGCTCAAAACAACAGGATACATCATTTTAGATCGAAACTAGCAAGATTCACGAGCATCGATTTTACAAATCGTCGAAGAGTAGACGAGAGAAAGGTGTAAAATTTTCTCTCAGAACTGCGCGAAAACTTGTATTCCGGCTCAAAACAACGGGATACATCGTTTAAATCAAAAATAGGAAAAATTCACGAGCGTCGATTTTACAAGTCGTCGAAGAGTAGACGAAAAAAAGGTGTAAACTTTTTCTTTCAGAACAGCGCGAAAACATATTCCGGCTCAAAACAACGAGATACATTGTTTTAAATCAAAACTAGCAAGATTCACGACCATCGATTTTACAAGTCCTCGAAGAGTAGACGAGAAAAAGGTGTAAGCTTTTTCTCTCAGAACTGCGCGAAAACTTGTATTCCGGCTCAAAACAACGGGATACATCGTTTTAGATCGAAACTAGCAAGCTTCACGAGCATCAATTTTGCAAGTCTTCGAAGAGTAGACGAGAGAAAGGTGTAAAATTTTTCTCTCAGAACTGCACGAAAACTTGTATTCCGGCTCAAAACAACGGGATACATCGTTTTAGATCGAAACTAGCAAGATTCACGAGCATCGATTTTACAAGTCGTCGAAGATTAGACGAGAGAAAGGTGTAAACTTTTTCTTTCAGAACTGCGTGAAAACTTGTATTCCGGCTCAAAACAAAGGCATACATTGTTTTAGATCGAAACTAGCAAGATTCACGAGCATCGATTTTACAAGTCGTCGAAGAGTAGACGAGAGAAAGGTGCAAACGTTTTCTCTCAGAACTGCGCGAAAACTTGTATTCCGGCTCAAAACAACGGGATACATCGTTTTAGATCGAAACTAGCAAGTTTCACGAGCATCGATTTTACAAGTCGTGGAAGAGTAGACGAAAAAAAGGTGTAAATTTTTTCTCTCAGAACTGCGCGAAAACTTGTATTCCGGCTCAAAACAACGGGATACATTGTTTTAGATCGAAACTAGCAAGATTCACGAGCATCGATTTTACAACTCGTCGAAGAGTAGAGGAGAGAAAGGTGTATACGTTTTCTCTCAGAACTGCGCGAAAACTTGTATTCCGGCTCAAAACAACAGGATACATCATTTTAGATCGAAACTAGCAAGATTCACGAGCATCGATTTTACAAATCGTCGAAGAGTAGACGAGAGAAAGGAGTAAAATTTTCTCTCAGAACTGCGCGAAAACTTGTATTCCGGCTCAAAACAACGGGATACATCGTTTTAATTCGAAAATAGGAAAAATTCACGAGTGTCGATTTTACAAGTCGTCGAAGAGTAGACGAAAAAATGTGTGAACATTTTCTTTCAGAAAAGCGCGAAAACTTATACTCTGGCTCAAAACAACGAGATACATTGTTTTAAATCAAAACTAGCAAGATTCACGACCATCGATTTTACAAGTCCTCGAAGAGTAGATGAGAAAAAGGTGTAAACTTCTTCTCTCAGAACTGCGCGAAAATTTGTATTCCGTCTCAAAACAACGGGATACATCGTTTTAGATCGAAACTAGCAAGATTCACGAGCATCGATTTTACAAGTCTTCGAGTAGACGAGAGAAAGGTGCAAACTTTTCCTCTCAGAACTGCGCGAAAACTTGTATTCCGGCTCAAAACAACGGGATACATCGTTTTAGATCGAAACAAGCAAAATTCACGAGCATCAATTTTACAAGTCGTCGAAGAGTAGACGAGAGAAAGGTGTACACTTTTTCTCTCAGAACTGCGCGAAAACTTGTATTCCGGCTTAAAACAACGGGATATATCGTGTTAGATCGAAACTAGCAAGATTCACGAGCATCGAGTTTACAAGTCGTCGCAGAGTAGACGAGAGAAAGGTGTAAACTTTTTCTCTCAAAACTGCACGAAAACTTGTATTCCGGGTCAAAACAACGGGATACATCGTTTTAGATCGAAACTAGCAGGATTCACGAGCATCGATTTTACAAGTCTTCGAAGAGTAGACGAGAGAAAGGTGCCAACTTTTTCTCTCAGAACTGCGCGAAAACTTGTATTCCGGCTCAAAACAACGGGATACATCGTTTTAGATCGAAACTAGCAAGATTCGCGAGCATCGATTTTACAACTCGTCGAAGAGTAGAGGAGAGAAAGGTGTAAACTTTTTCTCTCAGAACTGCGCGAAAACTTGTATTCCGGCTCAAAACAACAGGATACATCATTTTAGATCGAAACTAGCAAGATTCACCAGCATCGATTTTACAAACCGTCGAAGAGTAGACGAGAGGAAGGTGTAAAATTTTCTATCAGAACTTCGCGAAAACTTGTATTCCGGCTCAAAACAACGGGATACATCGTTTAAATTCGAAAATAGGAAAAATTCACGAGCGTTGATTTTACAAGTCGTCGAAGAGTAGGCGAAAAAAAGGTGTAAACTTTTTCTTTCAGAACAGCGCGAAAACTTATATTCTGGCTCAAAACAACGAGATACATTGTTTTAAATCAAAACTAGCAAGATTCACGACCATCGATTTTACAAGTCCTCGAAGAGTAGACGAGAAAAAGGTGTAAACTTTTTTTCTCAGAACTGCGCGAAAATTTGTATTCCGTCTCAAAACAACAGGATACATCGTTTTAGATCGAAACTAGCAAGATTCACGAGCATCGATTTTGCAAGTCTTCGAAGAGTAGACGAGAGGAAGGTGTAAAATTCCTCTCTCAGAACTGCACGAAAACTTGTATTCCGGCTCAAAACAACGGGATACATCGTTTTAAATCGAAACTAGCAAGATTCACGAGAATCGATTTTACAAGTCATCGAAGATTAGACGAGAGAAAGGTGTAAACGTTTTCTTTCAGAACTGCGTGAAAACTTGTATTCCGGCTCAAATCAAAGGCATACATTGTTTTAGATCGGAACTAGCAAGATTCACGAGCATCGATTTTACAAGTCGTCGAAGAGTAGTCGAGAGAAAGGTGCAAACTTTTTCTCTCAGAACTGCGCGAAAACTTGTATTCCGGCTCAAAACAACGGGATACATCGTTTTAGATCGAAACTAGCAAGTTTCACGAGCATCGATTTTACAAGTCGTCGAAGAGTAGACGAAAAAAAGGTGTAAATTTTTTCTCTCAGAACTGCGCGAAAACTTGTATTCCGGCTCAAAACAACGGGATACATCGTTTTAGATCGAAACTAGCAAGATTCAAGAGCATCGATTTTACAAGTCGTCGAAGAGTAGACGAGAGAAAGGTGCAAACTTTCCCTCTCAGAACTGCGCGAAAACTTGTATTTCGGCTCAAAACAACGGGATACATAGTTTTAGATCGAAACTAGCAAGATTCACGAGCATCGATTTTGCAAGTCTTCGAAGAGTAGACGAGAGAAAGGTGTAAAATTCTTCTCTCAGAACTGCACGAAAACTTGTATTCCGGCTCAAAACAACGGGATACATCGTTTTAGATTGAAAGTAGCAAGATTCACGAGCATCGATTTTACAATTCATCGAAGATTAGACGAGAGAAAGGTGTGAACGTTTTCTCTCAGAACTGCGCGAAAACTTGTATTCCGGCTCAAAACAACGGGATACATTGTTTTAGATCGAAACTAGCAAGATTCACGAGCATCGATTTTACAACTCGTCGAAGAGTAGAGGAGAGAAAGGTGTATACGTTTTCTCTCAGAACTGCGCGAAAACTTGTATTCCGGCTCAAAACAACAGGATACATCATTTTAGATCGAAACTAGCAAGATTCACGAGCATCGATTTTACAAATCGTCGAAGAGTAGACGAGAGAAAGGTGTAAAATTTTTTCTCAGAACGGCGCGAAAACTTGTATTCCGGCTCAAAACAACGGGATACATCGTTTCAATTTGAAAATAGGAAAAATTCACGAGCGTCGATTTTACAAGCCGTCGAAGAGTAGATGAAAAAAGGTGTGAGCTTTTTCTTTCAGAACAGCGCGAAAACTTATACTCTGGCTCAAAACAACGAGATACATTGTTTTAAATCAAAACTAGCAAGATTCACGACCATCGATTTTACAAGTCCTCGAAGAGTAGACGAGAAAAAGGTGTAAACTTTTTCTCTCAGAACTGCGCGAAAACTTGTATTCCGTCTCAAAACAACGGGATACATCGTTTTAGATCGAAACTAGCAAGATTCACGAGCATCGATTTTAAAAGTCATCGAAGATTAGACGAGAGAAATGTGTAAACGTTTTCTCTCAGAACTGCGTGAAAACTTGTATTCCGGCTCAAAACAAAGGCATACATTGTTTTAGATCGATACTAGCAAGATTCACGAGCATCGATTTTACTAGTCGTCGAAGAGTAGAGGAGAGAAAGTTGTAAACTTTTTCTCTCAGAACTGCGCGAAAACTTGTATTCCGGCTCAAAACAACGGGATACATCGTTTTAGATCGAAACTAGCAAGATTCACGAGCATCGATTTTACAAGTCTTCGAGTAGACGAGAGAAAGGTGCAAACTTTTCCTCTCAGAACTGCGCGAAAACTTGTATTCCGGCTCAAAACAACGGGATACATCGTTTTAGATCGAAACAAGCAAAATTCACGAGCATCAATTTTACAAGTCGCCGAAGAGTAGACGAGAGAAAGGTGTAAACTTTTTCTCTCAGAACTGCGCGAAAACTTGTATTCCGGCTTAAAACAACGGGATATATCGTGTTAGATCGAAACTAGCAAGATTCACGAGCATCGAGTTTACAAGTCGTCGCAGAGTAGACGAGAGAAAGGTGTAAACTTTTTCTCTCAAAACTGCACGAAAACTTGTATTCCGGGTCAAAACAACGGGATACATCGTTTTAGATCGAAACTAGCAGGATTCACGAGCATCGATTTTACAAGTCTTCGAAGAGTAGACGAGAGAAAGGTGCCTACTTTTTCTCTCAGAACTGCGCGAAAACTTGTATTCCGGCTCAAAACAACGGGATACATCGTTTTAGATCGAAACTAGCAAGATTGGCGAGCATCGATTTTACAACTCGTCGAAGAGTAGAGGAGAGAAAGGTGTAAACTTTTTCTCTGAGAACTACGCGAAAACTTGTATTCCGGCTCAAAGCAACAGGATACATCATTTTAGATCGAAACTAGCAAGATTCACCAGCATCGATTTTACAAACCGTCGAAGAGTAGACGAGAGGAAGGTGTAAAATTTTCTATCAGAACTTCGCGAAAACTTGTATTCCGGCTCAAAACAACGGGATACATCGTTTAAATTCGAAAATAGGAAAAATTCACGAGCGTTGATTTTACAAGTCGTCGAAGAGTAGACGAAAAAAAGGTGTAAACTTTTTCTTTCAGAACAGCGCGAAAACTTATATTCTGGCTCAAAACAACGAGATACATTGTTTTAAATCAAAACTAGCAAGATTCACGACCATCGATTTTACAAGTCCTCGAAGAGTAGACGAGAAAAAGGTGTAAACTTTTTTTCTCAGAACTGCGCGAAAATTTGTATTCCGTCTCAAAACAACAGGATACATCGTTTTAGATCGAAACTAGCAAGATTCACGAGCATCGATTTTGCAAGTCTTCCAAGAGTAGACGAGAGGAAGGTGTAAAATTCCTCTCTCAGAACTGCACGAAAACTTGTATTCCGGCTCAAAACAACGGTATACATCGTTTTAAATCGAAACTAGCAAGATTCACGAGAATCGATTTTACAAGTCATCGAAGATTAGACGAGAGAAAGGTGTAAACGTTTTCTTTCAGAACTGCGTGAAAACTTGTATTCCGGCTCAAATCAAAGGCATACATTGTTTTAGATCGGAACTAGCAAGATTCACGAGCATCGATTTTACAAGTCGTCGAAGAGTAGTCGAGAGAAAGGTGCAAACTTTTTCTCTCAGAACTGCGCGAAAACTTGTATTCCGGCTCAAAACAACGGGATACATCGTTTTAGATCGAAACTTGCAAGTTTCACGAGCATCAATTTTACAAGTCGTCGAAGAGTAGACGAAAAAAAGGTGTAAATTTTTTCTCAGAACTGCGCGAAAACTTGTATTCCGGCTCAAAACAAAGGGATACATCGTTTTATAACGAAACTAGCAAGAATCACGAGCATCGATTTTACAAGTCGTCGAAGAGTAGAGGAGAGAAAGGTGTAAAGTTTTTCTCTCAGAACTGCGCGAAAACTTGTATTCCGGCTCAAAACAACGGGATACATCGTTTTAGATCGAAACTAGCAAGATTCAAGAGCATCGATTTTACAAGTCGTCGAAGAGTAGACGAGAGAAAGGTGCAAACTTTCCCTCTCAGAACTGCGCGAAAACTTGTATTTCGGCTCAAAACAACGGGATACATAGTTTTAGATCGAAACTAGCAAGATTCACGAGCATCGATTTTACAAGTCATCGAAGATTAGACGAGAAAAATGTGTAAACGTTTTCTCTCAGAACTGCGTGAAAACTTGTATTCCGGCTCAAAACAAAGGCATACATTGTTTTAGGTCGATACTAGCAAGGTTCACGAGCATCGATTTTACAAGTCGTCGAAGAGTAGAGGAGAGAAAGGTGTAAACTTTTTCTCTCAGAACTGCGCGAAAACTTGTATTCCGGCTCAAAACAACGGGATACATCGTTTTAGATCGAAACTAGCAACATTCACGAGCATCGATTTTACAAGTCGTCGAAGAGTAGACGATAAAAAGGTGTAAATTTTTTCTCTCAGAACTGCGCGAAAACTTGTATTCCGGCTCAAAACAAAGGGATACATCGTTTTATATCGAAACTAGCAGGAATCACGAGCATCGATTTTACAAGTCGTCGAAGAGTAGACGAAAAAAAGGTGTAATCTTTTTCTTTCAGAACAGCGCGAAAACTTATATTCCGGCTCAAAACAACGAGATACATTGTTTTAAATCAAAACTAGCAAGATTCACGAGCATCGATTTTACAAGTCGTCGAAGAGTAGACGAGAGAAAGGTGTAAACTTTTTCTCTCAGAACTGCGTGAAAACTTGTATTCCGGCTCAAAACAAAGGAATATATTGTTTTAGATCGAAACTAGCAGGATTCACGAGCATCAATTTTACAAGTCTTCGAAGAGTAGACGAGAGAAAGGTGCCAACTTTTTCTCTCAGAACTGCGCGAAAACTTGTATTCCGGCTCAAAACAACGGGATACATTGTTTTAGATCGAAACTAGCAAGATTCACGAGCATCGATTTTACAACTCGTCGAAGAGTAGAGGAGAGAAAGGTGTAAACTTTTTCTCTCAGAACTGCGCGAAAACTTGTATTCCGGCTCAAAACAACAGGATACATCATTTTAGATCGAAACTAGCAAGATTCACGAGCATCAATTTTACAAATCGTCGAAGAGTAGACGAGAGAAAGGTGTAAAATTTTCTCTCAGAACTGCGCGAAAACTTGTATTCCGGCTCAAAACAACGGGATACATCGTTTTAATTCGAAAATAGGAAAAATTCACGAGCGTCAATTTTACAAGTCGTCGAAGAGTAGACGAAAAAATGTGTGAACATTTTCTTTCAGAACAGCGCGAAAACTTATACTCTGGCTCAAAACAACGGGATACATCGTTTTAGATCGAAACTAGCAAGATTTACGAGCATCGATTTTACAAGACGTCGAAGAGTTGACGAGAGAAAGGTGCAAACTTTTACTCTCAGAACTGCGCGAAAACTTGCATTCCTGCTCAAAACAACGGGATACATCGTTTTAGATCGAAACTAGCAAGATTCACGAGCATCGATTTTACAAGTCATCGAAGATTAGACGAGAAAAATGTGTAAACGTTTTCTCTCAGAACTGCGCGAAAACTTGTATTCCGGCTTAAAACAACGGGATATATCGTGTTAGATCGAAACTAGCAAGATTCACGAGCATCGAGTTTACAAGTCGTCGCAGAGTAGACGAGAGAAAGGTGTAAACTTTTTCTCTCAAAACTGCACGAAAACTTGTATTCCGGGTCAAAACAACGGGATACATCGTTTTAGATCGAAACTAGCAGGATTCACGAGCATCGATTTTACAAGTCTTCGAAGAGTAGACGAGAGAAAGGTGCCAACTTTTTCTCTCAGAACTGCGCGAAAACTTGTATTCCGGCTCAAAACAACGGGATACATCGTTTTAGATCGAAACTAGCAAGATTCGCGAGCATCGATTTTACAACTCGTCGAAGAGTAGAGGAGAGAAAGGTGTAAACTTTTTCTCTCAGAACTGCGCGAAAACTTGTATTCCGGCTCAAAACAACAGGATACATCATTTTAGATCGAAACTAGCAAGATTCACCAGCATCGATTTTACAAACCGTCGAAGAGTAGACGAGAGGAAGGTGTAAAATTTTCTATCAGAACTTCGCGAAAACTTGTATTCCGGCTCAAAACAACGGGATACATCGTTTAAATTCGAAAATAGGAAAAATTCACGAGCGTTGATTTTACAAGTCGTCGAAGAGTAGACGAAAAAAAGGTGTAAACTTTTTCTTTCAGAACAGCGCGAAAACTTATATTCTGGCTCAAAACAACGAGATACATTGTTTTAAATCAAAACTAGCAAGATTCACGACCATCGATTTTACAAGTCCTCGAAGAGTAGACGAGAAAAAGGTGTAAACTTTTTTTCTCAGAACTGCGCGAAAATTTGTATTCCGTCTCAAAACAACAGGATACATCGTTTTAGATCGAAACTAGCAAGATTCACGAGCATCGATTTTGCAAGTCTTCGAAGAGTAGACGAGAGGAAGGTGTAAAATTCCTCTCTCAGAACTGCACGAAAACTTGTATTCCGGCTCAAAATAAAGGGATACATCGTTTTAAATCGAAACTAGCAAGATTCACGAGAATCGATTTTACAAGTCATCGAAGATTAGACGAGAGAAAGGTGTAAACGTTTTCTTTCAGAACTGCGTGAAAACTTGTATTCCGGCTCAAATCAAAGGCATACATTGTTTTAGATCGGAACTAGCAAGATTCACGAGCATCGATTTTACAAGTCGTCGAAGAGTAGTCGAGAGAAAGGTGCAAACTTTTTCTCTCAGAACTGCGCGAAAACTTGTATTCCGGCTCAAAACAACGGGATACATCGTTTTAGATCGAAACTAGCAAGTTTCACGAGCATCGATTTTACAAGTCGTCGAAGAGTAGACGAAAAAAAGGTGTAAATTTTTTCTCTCAGAACTGCGCGAAAACTTGTATTCCGGCTCAAAACAAAGGGATACATCGTTTTATAACGAAACTAGCAAGAATCACGAGCATCGATTTTACAAGTCGTCGAAGAGTAGAGGAGAGAAAGGTGTAAAGTTTTTCTCTCAGAACTGCGCGAAAACTTGTTTTCCGGCTCAAAACAACGGGATACATCGTTTTAGATCGAAACTAGCAAGATTCAAGAGCATCGATTTTACAAGTCGTCGAAGAGTAGACGAGAGAAAGGTGCAAACTTTCCCTCTCAGAACTGCGCGAAAACTTGTATTTCGGCTCAAAACAACGGGATACATAGTTTTAGATCGAAACTAGCAAGATTCACGAGCATCGATTTTGCAAGTCTTCGAAGAGTAGACGAGAGAAAGGTGTAAAATTCTTCTCTCAGAACTGCACGAAAACTTGTATTCCGGCTCAAAACAACGGGATACATCGTTTTAGATCGAAAGTAGCAAGATTCACGAGCATCGATTTTACAATTCATCGAAGATTAGACGAGAGAAAGGTGTGAACGTTTTCTCTCAGAACTGCGTGAAAACTTGTATTCCGGCTCAAAACAAAGGCATACATTGTTTTAGATCGAAACTAGCAAGATTCACGAGCATCGATATTACAAGTCGTCGAAGAGTAGACGAGAGAAAGGTGCAAACTTTTTCTCTCAGAACTGCGCGAAAACTTGTATTCCGGCTCAAAACAACAGGATACATCATTTTAGATCGAAACTAGCAAGATTCACGAGCATCGATTTTACAAATCGTCGAAGAGTTGACGAGAGAAAGGTGTAAACTTTTCTCTCAGAACTGCGCGAAAACTTGTATTCCGGCTCAAAACAACGGGATACATCGTTTTAATTCGAAAATAGGAAAAATTCACGAGCGTCGATTTTACAAGTCGTCGAAGAGTAGACGAAAAAAGGTGTGAACTTTTTCTTTCAGAACAGCGCGAAAACTTATACTCTGGCTCAAAACAACGAGATACATTGTTTTAAATCAAAACTAGCAAGATTCACGACCATCGATTTTACAAGCCCTCGAAGAGTAGACGAGAAAAAGGTGTAAACTTTTTCTCTCAGAACTGCGCGAAAACTTGTATTCCGTCTCAAAACAACGGGATACATCGTTTTAGATCGAAACTAGCAAGATTCACGAGCATCGATTTTACAAGTCATCGAAGATTAGACGAGAAAAATGTGTAAACGTTTTCTCTCAGAACTGCGTGAAAACTTGTATTCCGGCTCAAAACAAAGGCATACATTGTTTTAGATCGAAACTAGCAAGATTCACGAGCATCGATTTTACAACTCGTCGAAGAGTAGAGGAGAGAAAGGTGTAAACTTTTTCTCTCAGAACTGCGCGAAAACTTGTATTCCGGCTCAAAACAACAGGATACATCATTTTAGATCGAAACTAGCAAGATTCACGAGCATCAATTTTACAAATCGTCGAAGAGTAGACGAGAGAAAGGTGTAAAATTTTCTCTCAGAACTGCGCGAAAACTTGTATTCCGGCTCAAAACAACGGGATACATCGTTTTAATTCGAAAATAGGAAAAATTCACGAGCGTCAATTTTACAAGTCGTCGAAGAGTAGACGAAAAAATGTGTGAACATTTTCTTTCAGAACAGCGCGAAAACTTATACTCTGGCTCAAAACAACGGGATACATCGTTTTAGATCGAAACTAGCAAGATTTACGAGCATAGATTTTACAAGACGTCGAAGAGTTGACGAGAGAAAGGTGCAAACTTTTACTCTCAGAACTGCGCGAAAACTTGCATTCCTGCTCAAAACAACGGGATACATCGTTTTAGATCGAAACTAGCAAGATTCACGAGCATCGATTTTACAAGTCATCGAAGATTAGACGAGAAAAATGTGTAAACGTTTTCTCTCAGAACTGCGTGAAAACTTGTATTCCGGCTCAAAACAAAGGCATACATTGTTTTAGGTCGATACTAGCAAGATTCACGAGCATCGATTTTACAAGTCGTCGAAGAGTAGAGGAGAGAAAGGTGTAAACGTTTTCTCTCAGAACTGCGCGAAAACTTATATTCTGGCTCAAAACAACGAGATACATTGTTTTAAATCAAAACTAGCAAGATTCACGACCATCGATTTTACAAGTCCTCGAAGAGTAGACGAGAAAAAGGTGTAAACTTTTTTTCTCAGAACTGCGCGAAAATTTGTATTCCGTCTCAAAACAACAGGATACATCGTTTTAGATCGAAACTAGCAAGATTCACGAGCATCGATTTTGCAAGTCTTCGAAGAGTAGACGAGAGGAAGGTGTAAAATTCCTCTCTCAGAACTGCACGAAAACTTGTATTCCGGCTCAAAACAACGGGATACATCGTTTTAAATCGAAGCTAGCAAGATTCACGAGAATCGATTTTACAAGTCATCGAAGATTAGACGAGAGAAAGGTGTAAACGTTTTCTTTCAGAACTGCGTGAAAACTTGTATTCCGGCTCAAATCAAAGGCATACATTGTTTTAGATCGGAACTAGCAAGATTCACGAGCATCGATTTTACAAGTCGTCGAAGAGTAGTCGAGAGAAAGGTGCAAACTTTTTCTCTCAGAACTGCGCGAAAACTTGTATTCCGGCTCAAAACAACGGGATACATCGTTTTAGATCGAAACTAGCAAGTTTCACGAGCATCGAGTTTACAAGTCGTCGAAGAGTAGACGAAAAAAAGGTGTAAATTTTTTCTCTCAGAACTGCGCGAAAACTTGTATTCCGGCTCAAAACAAAGGGATACATCGTTTTATAACGAAACTAGCAAGAATCACGAGCATCGATTTTACAAGTCGTCGAAGAGTAGAGGAGAGAAAGGTGTAAAGTTTTTCTCTCAGAACTGCGCGAAAACTTGTATTCCGGCTCAAAACAACGGGATACATCGTTTTAGATCGAAACTAGCAAGATTCAAGAGCATCGATTTTACAAGTCGTCGAAGAGTAGACGAGAGAAAGGTGCAAACTTTCCCTCTCAGAACTGCGCGAAAACTTGTATTTCGGCTCAAAACAACGGGATACATAGTTTTAGATCGAAACTAGCAAGATTCACGAGCATCGATTTTGCAAGTCTTCGAAGAGTAGACGAGAGAAAGGTGTAAAATTCTTCTCTCAGAACTGCACGAAAACTTGTATTCCGGCTCAAAACAACGGGATACATCGTTTTAGATCGAAAGTAGCAAGATTCACGAGCATCGATTTTACAATTCATCGAAGATTAGACGAGAGAAAGGTGTGAACGTTTTCTCTCAGAACTGCGTGAAAACTTGTATTCCGGCTCAAAACAAAGGCATACATTGTTTTAGATCGAAACTAGCAAGATTCACGAGCATCGATATTACAAGTCGTCGAAGAGTAGACGAGAGAAAGGTGCAAACTTTTTCTCTCAGAACTGCGCGAAAACTTGTATTCCGGCTCAAAACAACAGGATACATCATTTTAGATCGAAACTAGCAAGATTCACGAGCATCGATTTTACAAATCGTCGGAGTTGACGAGAGAAAGGTGTAAACTTTTCTCTCAGAACTGCGCGAAAACTTGTATTCCGGCTCAAAACAACGGGATACATCGTTTTAATTCGAAAATAGGAAAAATTCACGAGCGTCGATTTTACAAGTCGTCGAAGAGTAGACGAAAAAAGGTGTGAACTTTTTCTTTCAGAACAGCGCGAAAACTTGTATTCCGTCTCAAAACAACGGGATACATCGTTTTAGATCGAAACTAGCAAGATTCACGAGCATCGATTTTACAAGTCATCGAAGATTAGACGAGAAAAATGTGTAAACGTTTTCTCTCAGAACTGCGTGAAAACTTGTATTCCGGCTCAAAACAAAGGCATACATTGTTTTAGATCGAAACTAGCAAGATTCACGAGCATCGATTTTACAACTCGTCGAAGAGTAGAGGAGAGAAAGGTGTAAACTTTTTCTCTCAGAACTGCGCGAAAACTTGTATTCCGGCTCAAAACAACAGGATACATCATTTTAGATCGAAACTAGCAAGATTCACGAGCATCAATTTTACAAATCGTCGAAGAGTAGACGAGAGAAAGGTGTAAAATTTTCTCTCAGAACTGCGCGAAAACTTGTATTCCGGCTCAAAACAACGGGATACATCGTTTTAATTCGAAAATAGGAAAAATTCACGAGCGTCAATTTTACAAGTCGTCGAAGAGTAGACGAAAAAATGTGTGAACATTTTCTTTCAGAACAGCGCGAAAACTTATACTCTGGCTCAAAACAACGGGATACATCGTTTTAGATCGAAACTAGCAAGATTTACGAGCATAGATTTTACAAGACGTCGAAGAGTTGACGAGAGAAAGGTGCAAACTTTTACTCTCAGAACTGCGCGAAAACTTGCATTCCTGCTCAAAACAACGGGATACATCGTTTTAGATCGAAACTAGCAAGATTCACGAGCATCGATTTTACAAGTCATCGAAGATTAGACGTGAAAAATGTGTAAACGTTTTCTCTCAGAACTGCGTGAAAACTTGTATTCCGGCTCAAAACAAAGGCATACATTGTTTTAGGTCGAAACTAGCAAGATTCACGAGCATCGATTTTACAAGTCGTCGAAGAGTAGAGGAGAGAAAGGTGTAAACGTTTTCTCTCAGAACTGCGCGAAAACTTGTATTCCGGCTCAAAACAACGGGATACATCGTTTTAGATCGAAACTAGCAAGATTCACGAGCATCGATTTTACAAGTCGCCGAAGAGTAGACGATAAAAAGGTGTAAATTTTTTCTCTCAGAACTGCGCAAAAACTTGTATTCCGGCTCAAAACAAAGGGATACATCATTTTATATCGAAACTAGCAAGAATCACGAGCATCGATTTTGCAAGTCTTCCAAGAGTAGACGAGAGGAAGGTGTAAAATTCCTCTCTCAGAACTGCACGAAAACTTGTATTCCGGCTCAAAACAACGGGATACATCGTTTTAAATCGAAACTAGCAAGATTCACGAGAATCGATTTTACAAGTCATCGAAGATTAGACGAGAGAAAGGTGTAAACGTTTTCTTTCAGAACTGCGTGAAAACTTGTATTCCGGCTCAAATCAAAGGCATACATTGTTTTAGATCGGAACTAGCAAGATTCACGAGCATCGATTTTACAAGTCGTCGAAGAGTAGTCGAGAGAAAGGTGCAAACTTTTTCTCTCAGAACTGCGCGAAAACTTGTATTCCGGCTCAAAACAACGGGATACATCGTTTTATAACGAAACTAGCAAGAATCACGAGCATCGATTTTACAAGTCGTCGAAGAGTAGAGGAGAGAAAGGTGTAAAGTTTTTCTCTCAGAACTGCGCGAAAACTTGTATTCCGGCTCAAAACAACGGGATACATCGTTTTAGATCGAAACTAGCAAGATTCAAGAGCATCGATTTTACAAGTCGTCGAAGAGTAGACGAGAGAAAGGTGCAAACTTTCCCTCTCAGAACTGCGCGAAAACTTGTATTTCGGCTCAAAACAACGGGATACATAGTTTTAGATCGAAACTAGCAAGATTCACGAGCATCGATTTTGCAAGTCTTCGAAGAGTAGACGAGAGAAAGGTGTAAAATTCTTCTCTCAGAACTGCACGAAAACTTGTATTCCGGCTCAAAACAACGGGATACATCGTTTTAGATCGAAAGTAGCAAGATTCACGAGCATCGATTTTACAATTCATCGAAGATTAGACGAGAGAAAGGTGTGAACGTTTTCTCTCAGAACTGCGTGAAAACTTGTATTCCGGCTCAAAACAAAGGCATACATTGTTTTAGATCGAAACTAGCAAGATTCACGAGCATCGATATTACAAGTCGTCGAAGAGTAGACGAGAGAAAGGTGCAAACTTTTTCTCTCAGAACTGCGCGAAAACTTGTATTCCGGCTCAAAACAACAGGATACATCATTTTAGATCGAAACTAGCAAGATTCACGAGCATCGATTTTACAAATCGTCGAAGAGTTGACGAGAGAAAGGTGTAAAATTTTCTCTCAGAACTGCGCGAAAACTTGTATTCCGGCTCAAAACAACGGGATATATCGTTTTAATTCGAAAATAGGAAAAATTCACGAGCGTCGATTTTACAAGTCGTCGAAGAGTAGACGAAAAAAGGTGTGAACTTTTTCTTTCAGAACAGCGCGAAAACTTATACTCTGGCTAAAAACAACGAGTTACATTGTTTTAAATCAAAACTAGCAAGATTCACGACCATCGATTTTACAAGCCCTCGAAGAGTAGACGAGAAAAAGGTGTAAACTTTTTCTCTCAGAACTGCGCGAAAACTTGTATTCCGTCTCAAAACAACGGGATACATCGTTTTAGATCGAAACTAGCAAGATTCACGAGCATCGATTTTACAAGTCATCGAAGATTAGACGAGAAAAATGTGTAAACGTTTTCTCTCAGAACTGCGTGAAAACTTGTATTCCGGCTCAAAACAAAGGCATACATTGTTTTAGGTCGATACTAGCAAGGTTCACGAGCATCGATTTTACAAGTCGTCGAAGAGTAGAGGAGAGAAAGGTGTAAACTTTTTCTCTCAGAACTGCGCGAAAACTTGTATTCCGGCTCAAAACAACGGGATACATCGTTTTAGATCGAAACTAGCAACATTCACGAGCATCGATTTTACAAGTCGTCGAAGAGTAGACGATAAAAAGGTGTAAATTTTTTCTCTCAGAACTGCGCGAAAACTTGTATTCCGGCTCAAAACAAAGGGATACATCGTTTTATATCGAAACTAGCAAGAATCACGAGCATCGATTTTACGAGTCGTCGAAGAGTAGACGAAAAAAAGGTGTAATCTTTTTCTTTCAGAACAGCGCGAAAACTTATATTCCGGCTCAAAACAACGAGATACATTGTTTTAAATCAAAACTAGCAAGATTCACGAGCATCGATTTTACAAGTCGTCGAAGAGTAGACGAGAGAAAGGTGTAAACTTTTTCTCCCAGAACTGCGTGAAAACTTGTATTCCGGCTCAAAACAAAGGAATATATTGTTTTAGATCGAAACTAGCAGGATTCACGAGCATCAATTTTACAAGTCTTCGAAGAGTAGACGAGAGAAAGGTGCCAACTTTTTCTCTCAGAACTGCGCGAAAACTTGTATTCCGGCTCAAAACAACGGGATACATTGTTTTAGATCGAAACTAGCAAGATTCACGAGCATCGATTTTACAACTCGTCGAAGAGTAGAGGAGAGAAAGGTGTAAACTTTTTCTCTCAGAACTGCGCGAAAACTTGTATTCCGGCTCAAAACAACAGGATACATCATTTTAGATCGAAACTAGCAAGATTCACGAGCATCAATTTTACAAATCGTCGAAGAGTAGACGAGAGAAAGGTGTAAAATTTTCTCTCAGAACTGCGCGAAAACTTGTATTCCGGCTCAAAACAACGGGATACATCGTTTTAATTCGAAAATAGGAAAAATTCACGAGCGTCAATTTTACAAGTCGTCGAAGAGTAGACGAAAAAATGTGTGAACATTTTCTTTCAGAACAGCGCGAAAACTTATACTCTGGCTCAAAACAACGGGATACATCGTTTTAGATCGAAACTAGCAAGATTTACGAGCATAGATTTTACAAGACGTCGAAGAGTTGACGAGAGGAAGGTGCAAACTTTTACTCTCAGAACTGCGCGAAAACTTGCATTCCTGCTCAAAACAACGGGATACATCGTTTTAGATCGAAACTAGCAAGATTCACGAGCATCGATTTTACAAGTCATCGAAGATTAGACGAGAAAAATGTGTAAACGTTTTCTCTCAGAACTGCGCGAAAACTTGTATTCCGGCTTAAAACAACGGGATATATCGTGTTAGATCGAAACTAGCAAGATTCACGAGCATCGAGTTTACAAGTCGTCGCAGAGTAGACGATAGAAAGGTGTAAACTTTTTCTCTCAAAACTGCACGAAAACTTGTATTCCGGGTCAAAACAACGGGATACATCGTTTTAGATCGAAACTAGCAGGATTCACGAGCATCGATTTTACAAGTCTTCGAAGAGTAGACGAGAGAAAGGTGCCAACTTTTTCTCTCAGAACTGCGCGAAAACTTGTATTCCGGCTCAAAACAACGGGATACATCGTTTTAGATCGAAACTAGCAAGATTCGCGAGCATCGATTTTACAACTCGTCGAAGAGTAGAGGAGAGAAAGGTGTAAACTTTTTCTCTCAGAACTGCGCGAAAACTTGTATTCCGGCTCAAAACAACAGGATACATCATTTTAGATCGAAACTAGCAAGATTCACCAGCATCGATTTTACAAACCGTCGAAGAGTAGACGAGAGGAAGGTGTAAAATTTTCTATCAGAACTTCGCGAAAACTTGTATTCCGGCTCAAAACAACGGGATACATCGTTTAAATTCGAAAATAGGAAAAATTCACGAGCGTTGATTTTACAAGTCGTCGAAGAGTAGACGAAAAAAAGGTGTAAACTTTTTCTTTCAGAACAGCGCGAAAACTTATATTCTGGCTCAAAACAACGAGATACATTGTTTTAAATCAAAACTAGCAAGATTCACGACCATCGATTTTACAAGTCCTCGAAGAGTAGACGAGAAAAAGGTGTAAACTTTTTTTCTCAGAACTGCGCGAAAATTTGTATTCCGTCTCAAAACAACAGGATACATCGTTTTAGATCGAAACTAGCAAGATTCACGAGCATCGATTTTGCAAGTCTTCGAGGAGTAGACGAGAGGAAGGTGTAAAATTCCTCTCTCAGAACTGCACGAAAACTTGTATTCCGGCTCAAAACAACGGGATACATCGTTTTAAATCGAAACTAGCAAGATTCACGAGAATCGATTTTACAAGTCATCGAAGATTAGACGAGAGAAAGGTGTAAACGTTTTCTTTCAGAACTGCGTGAAAACTTGTATTCCGGCTCAAATCAAAGGCATACATTGTTTTAGATCGGAACTAGCAAGATTCACGAGCATCGATTTTACAAGTCGTCGAAGAGTAGACGAAAAAAAGGTGTAAATTTTTTCTCTCAGAACTGCGCGAAAACTTGTATTCCGGCTCAAAACAAAGGGATACATCGTTTTATAACGAAACTAGCAAGAATCACGAGCATCGATTTTACAAGTCGTCGAAGAGTAGAGGAGAGAAAGGTGTAAAGTTTTTCTCTCAGAACTGCGCGAAAACTTGTATTCCGGCTCAAAACAACGGGATACATAGTTTTAGATCGAAACTAGCAAGATTCAAGAGCATCGATTTTACAAGTCGTCGAAGAGTACACGAGAGAAAGGTGCAAACTTTCCCTCTCAGAACTGCGCGAAAACTTGTATTCCGGCTCAAAACAACGGGATACATCGTTTTAGATCGAAAGTAGCAAGATTCACGAGCATCGATTTTACAATTCATCGAAGATTAGACGAGAGAAAGGTGTGAACGTTTTCTCTCAGAACTGCGTGAAAACTTGTATTCCGGCTCAAAACAAAGGCATACATTGTTTTAGATCGAAACTAGCAAGATTCACGAGCATCGATATTACAAGTCGTCGAAGAGTAGACGAAAAAAGGTGTGAACTTTTTCTTTCAGAACAGCGCGAAAACTTATACTCTGGCTCAAAACAACGAGATACATTGTTTTAAATCAAAACTAGCAAGATTCACGACCATCGATTTTACAAGCCCTCGAAGAGTAGACGAGAAAAAGGTGTAAACTTTTTCTCTCAGAACTGCGTGAAAACTTGTATTCCGGCTCAAAACAAAGGCATACATTGTTTTAGATCGAAACTAGCAAGATTCACGAGCATCGATTTTACAACTCGTCGAAGAGTAGAGGAGAGAAAGGTGTAAACTTTTTCTCTCAGAACTGCGCGAAAACTTGTATTCCGGCTCAAAACAACGGGATACATCGTTTTAATTCGAAAATAGGAAAAATTCACGAGCGTCAATTTTACAAGTCGTCGAAGAGTAGACGAAAAAATGTGTGAACATTTTCTTTCAGAACAGCGCGAAAACTTATACTCTGGCTCAAAACAACGGGATACATCGTTTTAGATCGAAACTAGCAAGATTTACGAGCATAGATTTTACAAGACGTCGAAGAGTTGACGAGAGAAAGGTGCAAACTTTTACTCTCAGAACTGCGCGAAAACTTGCATTCCTGCTCAAAACAACGGGATACATCGTTTTAGATCGAAACTAGCAAGATTCACGAGCATCGATTTTACAAGTCATCGAAGATTAGACGAGAAAAATGTGTAAACGTTTTCTCTCAGAACTGCGTGAAAACTTGTATTCCGGCTCAAAACAAAGGCATACATTGTTTTAGGTCGATACTAGCAAGATTCACGAGCATCGATTTTACAAGTCGTCGAAGAGTAGAGGAGAGAAAGGTGTAAACGTTTTCTCTCAGAACTGCGCGAAAACTTGTATTCCGGCTCAAAACAACGGGATACATCGTTTTAGATCGAAACTAGCAAGATTCACGAGCATCGATTTTACAAGTCGCCGAAGAGTAGACGATAAAAAGGTGTAAATTTTTTCTCTCAGAAGTGCGCAAAAACTTGTATTCCGGCTCAAAACAAAGGGATACATCATTTTATATCGAAACTAGCAAGAATCACGAGCATCGATTTTACAAGTCGTCGAAGGGTAGACGAAAAAAAGGTGTAATCTTTTTCTTTCAGAACAGCGCGAAAACTTATATTCCGGCTCAAAACAACGAGATACATTGTTTTAAATCAAAACTAGCAAGATTCACGAGCATCGATTTTACAAGTCGTCGAAGAGTAGACGAGAGAAAGGTGTAAACTTTTTCTCTCAGAACTGCGTGAAAACTTGTATTCCGGCTCAAAACAGAGGAATATATTGTTTTAGATCGAAACTAGCAGGATTCACGAGCATCAATTTTACAAGTCTTCGAAGAGTAGACGAGAGAAAGGTGCCAACTTTTTCTCTCAGAACTGCGCGAAAACTTGTATTCCGGCTCAAAACAACGGGATACATTGTTTTAGATCGAAACTAGCAAGATTCACGAGCATCGATTTTACAACTCGTCGAAGAGTAGAGGAGAGAAAGGTGTAAACTTTTTCTCTCAGAACTGCGCGAAAACTTGTATTCGGGCTCAAAACAACAGGATACATCATTTTAGATCGAAACTAGCAAGATTCACGAGCATCGATTTTACAAATCGTCGAAGAGTAGACGAGAGAAAGGTGTAAAATTTTCTCTCAGAACTGCGCGAAAACTTGTATTCCGGCTCAAAACAACGGGATACATCGTTTTAATTCGAAAACAGGAAAAATTCACGAGCGTCGATTTTACAAATCGTCGAAGAGTAGACGAGAGAAAGGTGTAAAATTTTCTCTCAGAACTGCGCGAAAACTTGTATTCCGGCTCAAAACAACGGGATACATCGTTTAAATCAAAAATAGGAAAAATTCACGAGCGTCGATTTTACAAGTCGTCGAAGAGTAGACGAAAAAAAGGTGTAAACTTGTTCTTTCAGAACAGCGCGAAAACATATTCCGGCTCAAAACAACGAGATACATTGTTTTAAATCAAAACTAGCAAGATTCACGACCATCGATTTTACAAGTCCTCGAAGAGTAGACGAGAAAAAGGTGTAAGCTTTTTCTCTCAGAACTGCGCGAAAACTTGTATTCCGGCTCAAAACAACGGGATACATCGTTTTAGATCGAAACTAGCAAGCTTCACGAGCATCAATTTTGCAAGTCTTCGAAGAGTAGACGAGAGAAAGGTGTAAAATTCTTCACTCAGAACTGCACGAAAACTTGTATTCCGGCTCAAAACAACGGGATACATCGTTTTAGATCGAAACTAGCAAGATTCACGAGCATCGATTTTACAAGTCGTCGAAGATTAGACGAGAGAAAGGTGTAAACTTTTTCTTTCAGAACTGCGTGAAAACTTGTATTCCGGCTCAAAACAAAGGCATACATTGTTTTAGATCGAAACTAGCAAGATTCACGAGCATCGATTTTACAAGTCGTCGAAGAGTAGACGAGAGAAAGGTGCAAACGTTTTCTCTCAGAACTGCGCGAAAACTTGTATTCCGGCTCAAAACAACGGGATACATCGTTTTAGATCGAAACTAGCAAGTTTCACGAGCATCGATTTTACAAGTCGTGGAAGAGTAGACGAAAAAAAGGTGTAAATTTTTTCTCTCAGAACTGCGCGAAAACTTGTATTCCGGCTCAAAACAACGGGATACATTGTTTTAGATCGAAACTAGCAAGATTCACGAGCATCGATTTTACAACTCGTCGAAGAGTAGAGGAGAGAAAGGTGTATACGTTTTCTCTCAGAACTGCGCGAAAACTTGTATTCCGGCTCAAAACAACAGGATACATCATTTTAGATCGAAACTAGCAAGATTCACGAGCATCGATTTTACAAATCGTCGAAGAGTAGACGAGAGAAAGGTGTAAAATTTTCTCTCAGAACTGCGCGAAAACTTGTATTCCGGCTCAAAACAACGGGATACATCGTTTTAATTCGAAAATAGGAAAAATTCACGAGCGTCGATTTTACAAGTCGTCGAAGAGTAGACGAAAAAATGTGTGAACATTTTCTTTCAGAAAAGCGCGAAAACTTATACTCTGGCTCAAAACAACGAGATACATTGTTTTAAATCAAAACTAGCAAGATTCACGACCATCGATTTTACAAGTCCTCGAAGAGTAGATGAGAAAAAGGTGTAAACTTCTTCTCTCAGAACTGCGCGAAAATTTGTATTCCGTCTCAAAACAACGGGATACATCGTTTTAGATCGAAACTAGCAAGATTCACGAGCATCGATTTTACAAGTCATCGAAGATTAGACGAGAGAAATGTGTAAACGTTTTCTCTCAGAACTGCGTGAAAACTTGTATTCCGGCTCAAAACAAAGGCATACATTGTTTTAGATCGAAACTAGCAAGATTCACGAGCATCGATTTTACAAGTCGTCGAAGAGTAGAGGAGAGAAAGGTGTAAACTTTTTCTCTCAGAACTGCGCGAAAACTTGTATTCCGGCTCAAAACATCGGGATACATCGTTTTAGATCGAAACTACCAAGATTCACGAGCATCGATTTTACAAGTCTTCGAAGAGTAGACGAGAGAAAGGTGCAAACTTTTCCACTCAGAACTGCGCGAAAACTTGTATTCCGGCTCAAAACAACGGGATACATCGTTTTATATCGAAACTAGCAAGAATCACGAGCATCGATTTTACAAGTCGTCGAAGAGTAGACGAAAAAAAGGTGTAATCTTTTTCTTTCAGAACAGCGCGAAAACTTATATTCCGGCTCAAAACAACGAGATACATTGTTTTAAATCAAAACTAGCAAGATTCACGAGCATCGATTTTACAAGTCGTCGAAGAGTAGACGAGAGAAAGGTGTAAACTTTTTCTCTCAGAACTGCGTGAAAACTTGTATTCCGGCTCAAAACAAAGGAATATATTGTTTTAGATCGAAACTAGCAGGATTCACGAGCATCAATTTTACAAGTCTTCGAAGAGTAGACGAGAGAAAGGTGCCAACTTTTTCTCTCAGAACAGCGCGAAAACTTGTATTCCGGCTCAAAACAACGGGATACATTGTATAAGATCGAAACTAGCAAGATTCACGAGAATCGATTTTACAACTCGTCGAAGAGTAGAGGAGAGAAAGGTGTAAACTTTTTCTCTCAGAACTGCGCGAAAACATGTATTCCGGCTCAAAACAACAGGATACATCATTTTAGATCGAAACTAGCAAGATTCACGAGCATCAATTTTACAAATCGTCGAAGAGTAGACGAGAGAAAGGTGTAAAATTTTCTCTCAGAACTGCGCGAAAACTTGTATTCCGGCTCAAAACAACGGGATACATCGTTTTAATTCGAAAATAGGAAAAATTCACGAGCGTCAATTTTACAAGTCGTCGAAGAGTAGACGAAAAAATGTGTGAACATTTTCTTTCAGAACAGCGCGAAAACTTATACTCTGGCTCAAAACAACGGGATACATCGTTTTAGATCGAAACTAGCAAGATTTACGAGCATAGATTTTACAAGACGTCGAAGAGTTGACGAGAGAAAGGTGCAAACTTTTACTCTCAGAACTGCGCGAAAACTTGCATTCCTGCTCAAAACAACGAGATACATCGTTTTAGATCGAAACTAGCAAGATTCACGAGCATCGATTTTACAAGTCATCGAAGATTAGACGAGAAAAATGTGTAAACGTTTTCTCTCAGAACTGCGTGAAAACTTGTATTCCGGCTCAAAACAAAGGCATACATTGTTTTAGGTCGATACTAGCAAGATTCACGAGCATCGATTTTACAAGTCGTCGAAGAGTAGAGGAGAGAAAGGTGTAAACGTTTTCTCTCAGAACTGCGCGAAAACTTGTATTCCGGCTCAAAACAACGGGATACATCGTTTTAGATCGAAACTAGCAAGATTCACGAGCATCGATTTTACAAGTCGCCGAAGAGTAGACGATAAAAAGGTGTAAATTTTTTCTCTCAGAACTGCGCGAAAACTTGTATTCCGGCTCAAAACAAAGGGATACATCATTTTATATCGAAACTAGCAAGAATCACGAGCATCGATTTTACATGTCGTCGAAGAGTAGACGAAAAAAAGGTGTAATCTTTTTCTTTCAGAACAGCGCGAAAACTTATATTCCGGCTCAAAACAACGAGATACATTGTTTTAAATCAAAACTAGCAAGATTCACGAGCATCGATTTTACAAGTCGTCGAAGAGTAGACGAGAGAAAGGTGTAAACTTTTTCTCTCAGAACTGCGTGAAAACTTGTATTCCGGCTCAAAACAGAGGAATATATTGTTTTAGATCGAAACTAGCAGGATTCACGAGCATCAATTTTACAAGTCTTCGAAGAGTAGACGAGAGAAAGGTGCCAACTTTTTCTCTCAGAACTGCGCGAAAACTTGTATTCCGGCTCAAAACAACGGGATACATTGTTTTAGATCGAAACTAGCAAGATTCACGAGCATCGATTTTACAACTCGTCGAAGAGTAGAGGAGAGAAAGGTGTAAACTTTTTCTCTCAGAACTGCGCGAAAACTTGTATTCGGGCTCAAAACAACAGGATACATCATTTTAGATCGAAACTAGCAAGATTCACGAGCATCGATTTTACAAATCGTCGAAGAGTAGACGAGAGAAAGGTGTAAAATTTTCTCTCAGAACTGCGCGAAAACTTGTATTCCGGCTCAAAACAACGGGATACATCGTTTTAATTCGAAAATAGGAAAAATTCACGAGCGTCGATTTTACAAATCGTCGAAGAGTAGACGAGAGAAAGGTGTAAAATTTTCTCTCAGAACTGCGCGAAAACTTGTATTCCGGCTCAAAACAACGGGATACATCGTTTAAATCAAAAATAGGAAAAATTCACGAGCGTCGATTTTACAAGTCGTCGAAGAGTAGACGAAAAAAAGGTGTAAACTTTTTCTTTCAGAACAGCGCGAAAACATATTCCGGCTCAAAACAATGAGATACATTGTTTTAAATCAAAACTAGCAAGATTCACGACCATCGATTTTACAAGTCCTCGAAGAGTAGACGAGAAAAAGGTGTAAGCTTTTTCTCTCAGAACTGCGCGAAAACTTGTATTCCGGCTCAAACAACGGGATACATCGTTTTAGATCGAAACTAGCAAGCTTCACGAGCATCAATTTTGCAAGTCTTCGAAGAGTAGACGAGAGAAAGGTGTAAAATTCTTCTTTCAGAACAGCGCGAAAACTTATATTCTGGCTCAAAACAACGAGATACATTGTTTTAAATCAAAACTAGCAAGATTCACGACCATCGATTTTACAAGTCATCGAAGAGTAGACGAGAAAAAGGTGTAAACTTTTTTTCTCAGAACTGCGCGAAAATTTGTATTCCGTCTCAAAACAACAGGATACATCGTTTTAGATCGAAACTAGCAAGATTCACGAGCATCGATTTTGCAAGTCTTCGAAGAGTAGACGAGAGGAAGGTGTAAAATTCTTCTCTCAGAACTGCACGAAAACTTGTATTCCGGCTCAAAACAACGGGATACATCGTTTTAGATCGAAACTAGCAAGTTTCACGAGCATCGATTTTACAAGTCGTGGAAGAGTAGACGAAAAAAAGGTGTAAATTTTTTCTCTCAGAACTGCGCGAAAACTTGTATTCCGGCTCAAAACAACGGGATACATTGTTTTAGATCGAAACTAGCAAGATTCACGAGCATCGATTTTACAACTCGTCGAAGAGTAGAGGAGAGAAAGGTGTATACGTTTTCTCTCAGAACTGCGCGAAAACTTGTATTCCGGCTCAAAACAACAGGATACATCATTTTAGATCGAAACTAGCAAGATTCACGAGCATCGATTTAACAAATCGTCGAAGAGTAGACGAGAGAAAGGTGTAAAATTTTCTCTCAGAACTGCGCGAAAACTTGTATTCCGGCTCAAAACAACGGGATACATCGTTTTAATTCGAAAATAGGAAAAATTCACGAGCGTCGATTTTACAAGTCGTCGAAGAGTAGACGAAAAATTGTGTGAACATTTTCTTTCAGAAAAGCGCGAAAACTTATACTCTGGCTCAAAACAACGAGATACATTGTTTTAAATCAAAACTAGCAAGATTCACGACCATCGATTTTACAAGTCCTCGAAGAGTAGATGAGAAAAAGGTGTAAACTTCTTCTCTCAGAACTGCGCGAAAATTTGTATTCCGTCTCAAAACAACGGGATACATCGTTTTAGATCGAAACTAGCAAGATTCACGAGCATCGATTTTACAAGTCATCGAAGATTAGACGAGAGAAATGTGTAAACGTTTTCTCTCAGAACTGCGTGAAAACTTGTATTCCGGCTCAAAACAAAGGCATACATTGTTTTAGATCGAAACTAGCAAGATTCACGAGCATCGATTTTACAAGTCGTCGAAGAGTAGAGGAGAGAAAGGTGTAAACTTTTTCTCTCAGAACTGCGCGAAAACTTGTATTCCGGCTCAAAACAACGGGATACATCGTTTTAGACCGAAACTAGCAAGATTCACGAGCATCGATTTTACAAGTCTTCGAAGAGTAGACGAGAGAAAGGTGCAAACTTTTCCACTCAGAACTGCGCGAAAACTTGTATTCCGGCTCAAAACAACGGGATACATCGTTTTAGATCGAAACAAGCAAAATTCACGAGCATCGATTTTACAAGTCGTCGAAGAGTAGACGAGAGAAAGGTGTAAACTTTTTCTCTCAGAACTGCGCGAAAACTTGTATTCCGGCTCAAAACAACGGGATACATCGTTTAAGATCGAAACTAGCAAGATTCGCGAGCATCGATTTTACAACTCGTCGAAGAGTAGAGGAGAGAAAGGTGTAAACTTTTTCTCTCAGAACTGCGCGAAAACTTGTATTCCGGCTCAAAACAACAGGATACATCGTTTTAGATTGAAACTAGCAAGATTCACGAGCATCGATTTTACAAGTCGTCGAAGAGTAGACGAGAGAAAGGTGTAGATTTTTTCTCTCAGAACTGCGCGAAGACTTATAATCCGGCTCAAAACAACGAGATACATCGTTTTAAATCAAAACTAGCAAGATTCGCGACCATCGATTTTACAAGTCCTCGAAGAGTAGACGAGAAAAAGGTGTAAACTTTTCCTCTCAGAACTGCGCGAAAACTTGTATTTCGGCTCAGAACAACGGGATACAACGTTTTAGATCGAAACTAGCAAGAATCACGAGCATCGATTTTACAAGTCGTCGAAGACAAGAGGAGAGAAAAGTGTAAACTTTTTCTCTCAGAGCTGCGCGAAAACATGTATTCCGGCTCAAAACAACGGGATACATCGTTTTAGGTCGAAACTAGCAAGATTCACGAGCATCGATTTTACAAGTTGCCGAAGAGTAGACGAGAGAAAGGTGCAAACGTTTTCTCTCAGAACTGCGCGAAAACTTGTATTCCGGCTTAAAACAACGGGATACATCGTTTTAGATCGAAACTAGCAAGATTCACGAGCATCGATTTTACAAGTTGTCGAAGAGTAGATGAGAGAAAGGTGCAAACTTTTTCTCTCAGAACTGCGCGAAAGCTTGTATTCCGGCTCAAAACAACGGGATACATCGTTTTAGATCGAAACTAGCAAGATTCACGAGCATCGATTTTACAAGTCGTCGAAGAGTAGACGAACAAAAGGTGTAAATTTTTTCTCTCAGAACTGCGCTAAAACTTGTATTCCGGCTCAAAACAAAGGGAGACATTGTTTTTTATCGAAACTAGCAAGAATCACGAGCATCGATTTTACAAGTCGTCGAAGAGCAGAGGAGAGAAAGGTGTAAACTTTTTCTCTCAGAACTGCGCGAAAATTTGTATTCCGGCTCAAAACAACAGGATACATCATTTTAGATCGAAACTAGCAAGATTCACGAGCATCGATTTTACAAATCGTCGAAGAGTAGACGAGAGAAAGGTGTAAAATTTTCTCTCAGAACTGCGCGAAAACTTGTATTCCGGCTCAAAACAACGGGATACATCGTTTTAGATCGAAACTAGCAAGATTCGCGAGCATCGATTTTACAACTCGTCGAAGAGTAGACGAGAGGAAGGTGTAAAATTTTCTATCAGAACTTCGCGAAAACTTGTATTCCGGCTCAAAACAACGGGATACATCGTTTAAATTCGAAAATAGGAAAAATTCACGAGCGTTGATTTTACAAGTCGTCGAAGAGTAGACGAAAAAAAGGTGTAAACTTTTTCTTTCAGAACAGCGCGAAAACTTATATTCTGGCTCAAAACAACGAGATACATTGTTTTAAATCAAAACTAGCAAGATTCACGACCATCGATTTTACAAGTCATCGAAGAGTAGACGAGAAAAAGGTGTAAACGTTTTTTCTCAGAACTGCGCGAAAATTTGTATTCCGTCTCAAAACAACAGGATACATCGTTTTAGATCGAAACTAGCAAGATTCACGAGCATCGATTTTGCAAGTCTTCGAAGAGTAGACGAGAGGAAGGTGTAAAATTCTTCTCTCAGAACTGCACGAAAACTTGTATTCCGGCTCAAAACAACGGAATACATCGTTTTAAATCGAAACTAGCAAGATTCACGAGAATCGATTTTACAAGTCATCGAAGATTAGACGAGAGAAAGGTGTAAACGTTTTCTTTCAGAACTGCGTGAAAACTTGTATTCCGGCTCAAATCAAAGGCATACATTGTTTTAGATCGGAACTAGCAAGATTCACGAGCATCGATTTTACAAGTCGTCGAAGAGTAGTCGAGAGAAAGGTGCAAACTTTTTCTCTCAGAACTGCGCGAAAACTTGTATTCCGGCTCAAAACAACGGGATACATCGTTTTAATTCGAAAATAGGAAAAATTCACGAGCGTCGATTTTACAAGTCGTCGAAGAGTAGACGAAAAAATGTGTGAACATTTTCTTTCAGAAAAGCGCGAAAACTTATACTCTGGCTCAAAACAACGAGATACATTGTTTTAAATCAAAACTAGCAAGATTCACGACCATCGATTTTACAAGTCCTCGAAGAGTAGATGAGAAAAAGGTGTAAACTTCTTCTCTCAGAACTGCGCGAAAATTTGTATTCCGTCTCAAAACAACGGGATACATCGTTTTAGATCGAAACTAGCAAGATTCACGAGCATCGATTTTACAAGTCATCGAAGATTAGACGAGAGAAATGTGTAAACGTTTTCTCTCAGAACTGCGTGAAAACTTGTATTCCGGCTCAAAACAAAGGCATACATTGTTTTAGATCGAAACTAGCAAGATTCACGAGCATCGATTTTACAAGTCGTCGAAGAGTAGAGGAGAGAAAGGTGTAAACTTTTTCTCTCAGAACTGCGCGAAAACTTGTATTCCGGCTCAAAACAACGGGATACATCGTTTTACATCGAAACTAGCAAGATTCACGAGCATCGATTTTACAAGTCTTCGAAGAGTAGACGAGAGAAAGGTGCAAACTTTTCCACTCAGAACTGCGCGAAAACTTGTATTCCGGCTCAAAACAACGGGATACATCGTTTTAGATCGAAACAAGCAAAATTCACGAGCATCGATTTTACAAGTCGTCGAAGAGTAGACGAGAGAAAGGTGTAAACTTTTTCTCTCAGAACTGCGCGAAAACTTGTATTCCGGCTCAAAACAACGGGATACATCGTTTTAGATCGAAACTAGCAAGATTCGCGAGCATCGATTTTACAACTCGTCGAAGAGTAGAGGAGAGAAAGGTGTAAACTTTTTCTCTCAGAACTGCGCGAAAACTTGTATTCCGGCTCAAAACAACAGGATACATCGTTTTAGATTGAAACTAGCAAGATTCACGAGCATCGATTTTACAAGTCGTCGAAGAGTAGACGAGAGAAAGGTGTAGATTTTTTCTCTCAGAACTGCGCGAAAACTTATAATCCGGCTCAAAACAACGAGATACATCGTTTTAAATCAAAACTAGCAAGATTCACGACCATCGATTTTACAAGTCCTCGAAGAGTAGACGAGAAAAAGGTGTAAACTTTTCCTCTCAGAACTGCGCGAAAACTTGTATTTCGGCTCAGAACAACGGGATACAACGTTTTAGATCGAAACTAGCAAGAATCACGAGCATCGATTTTACAAGTCGTCGAAGAAAAGAGGAGAGAAAAGTGTAAACTTTTTCTCTCAGAGCTGCGCGAAAACATGTATTCCGGCTCAAAACAACGGGATACATCGTTTTAGGTCGAAACTAGCAAGATTCACGAGCATCGATTTTACAAGTTGCCGAAGAGTAGACGAGAGAAAGGTGCAAACTTTTTCTCTCAGAACTGCGCGAAAACTTGTATTCCGGCTTAAAACAACGGGATACATCGTTTTAGATCGAAACTAGCAAGATTCACGAGCATCGATTTTACAAGTTGTCGAAGAGTAGATGAGAGAAAGGTGCAAACTTTTTCTCTCAGAACTGCGCGAAAGCTTGTATTCCGGCTCAAAACAACGGGATACATCGTTTTAGAT